>NC_092215.1:19714339-19799515 GCF_043381705.1 Parasteatoda tepidariorum
TATATATATAAGCAATTTAAAACAAATTCACAAATTCTGCGAATTTAGTTATAAATTAGTTATCAATTAACAACTAATTTAATTAATAAATTCGAAATTCAAAATAATTATGTAGTAGGCTAATTGTATTAAATTATGAATAATTTATTTATCATTTTTTTAAATTACGTAACGTGCTAATTTTACATGGAACTTAAAAAGAGAAAAGAAATCTTAACTAACTTAAATATATAAAGGTTATAATTTTTGTTTTAAAACTAAAGCGAAATAAATAAAAAAAAAAAAAAAAAAAAAAAAAAAAAAAAAAAAAGCAATAGCCGCTGAAATAATTTTTTTTGTTTGTTTTTGTTTGTCATTGTGCACCCCTACAACGCTGTAGAGTTCTGTTTAAAGTATATTATAAGCTAATTAATTCCTAAAAATTGTTATTTACGAGATTAACCGATTATTTCATCATATTATTAACTGGTAGATGTAACTGTTATTTACTTAAATATTATGTGCAATGTTTTTCTTCTTTTGCGAAAGAGATATCTATTACAAATTCTTTCTTATCTGTTAACGATTTATATATTTTGTTTTATTGTTTTGATTACACAGTGAGTCCGTTGGCTTTTCTCAAAACAGCTGATTAATGTGTGTGGAATTAAAAAAAAAATAATCTAACGATTTGTGATGTATAGGAAATGATATGATCATTAACAGTTTCTTTTTATCCCGATTTTTTTTTTTTAAATCTGAATTGCAAATTTCATTCGATGATAGTAAATTTTTGCACATTTTCATATTCATTTAAAATCTGAAGCTGATTACTAGATAAAATCAAAGTAAATTATTAAAATTCGATATTTGCAATTTAAAAAATGTCATTTTTTTAAAGAAAGCACTATGAAAAGTATAAGTCGTCAAATTAGAGCTTTTTTTCATTTTTTATTTTTATAATCTTTTGTGGACGCTGGTTACACAGTAAAACCACTTACTTTTGGTTATGAAATATACAAAAACCGCGAAAAAAAGTTTTTATCTCTAAGTTGCGTGGTTTTTATAAACATTGATGATTACACAGTTACTTGTTGGTTTTATTAATCTCTTTAAATTTAGAAAAAATATCTTGGTACAGTGCATAGAACACAGTTTCTTGCTGTCATTTTCTAAAATTTTGGTTCAAATTTTTCTGTCGCACAGGATTCAGCAAAGTTTATACGAATAATTTTATGCATGCATGGAATTCTTTAATTATGAAGCTAGTATTTTTAATTTATTTACTTAAATGAATATTTAGGTGATTTTTTTATGTATGAAATAGGTTTTAATATGAAATATTAGTAAAAAGTATTTTTATTTAAAAATATCTATATATTAGTTTCTTTATATGATGAGAATAACACATTTATTTGAAATGTATCACAGAATAGTTTTAATTTTACATATTTATTCAGTTTTTATAATATTTTGTGTCTTTCTTCAATTAGACAAATTTTTCAACTTTCGACAGTCGCTTAAGTTTCGACAACTTATTCTATTTTTTTCAGTACTTCACTTATTAGAGGAAAATGTTTTTTTCCTATTAGAAATTAAAGTTTTTAAATTAACCTTTTTATACTTATGAAAGTTTTTTTTTTCGTTTTATTTTGAACAGGAGAATCTTAATTTGTCTAATATGTTGAATATGTCAACAAAAGAAAAAGCTATCTATCATCTTAATTACAAACAATTTCTAAATTGTTTGTAATTATTTAGAAATAATAAATGAAAAGTCACCAGTAAAAATTCTCAAGTTTATTTTAAAAGTTATAATCGACCAATAAATTTATGCCTATGTAAAAATAAGATCGGTATTAAAAATATCTATTTAGAAATAGACCTGTAACATATTATCTGAGAGTTGTTTTTAGTATTTATACTTAACGGCATTATATTCTGAAAATCGCTTTGCTATTTGTAATAGAGAATACATAATGTGATTTGTTCCTGTGTTTATGTAATTATAAGTATGTGATTTGTTAATTTAATTTTATTGTTATAACTTTATGAATTTTAAAAAATTCTTTTTATTATTATAAAAATAAAATCCTCTATACTTCTTTGTGTAAAATCCTGATTGACTTTACAGCTGTTTTAATTTATTAAAAAATAATTAAATATATTTTTCTTTCTGATTTCTGCGTATATTTAAAAATGATACATTTAATAACGTGGAAAATGATATGATTAATTAAACTAGATTCCAGTTGCAGACTGTTTAAAAAATGTTTTAATATTTATTTCCTAAAAACTTTCTTACATTTATTCTTAGAGTTGGATTAAGCCTATTCGTTCTAGAGCGGTTTTTCTCGTCACATGGGGCTTCCAAATATCATTAATATTTCCGTAAAAGCTCTTGAAAACTTAAATCAATTTTTATGATTGCTCAGTCTACTGAAACTGAAGTATGAGTGATGAAAGTAAACTTTTCTGTTTATTTCAACTGACTAGTCTATTTTTTTTTATTTTTTTTTTATATTCGATCAATTTCTAGTATGTATTGTGCCGTAGTAGAGTATTCTTTTAAAGAGCTGTTAAGTTTATTCTTTTTATTGCTATCTTTTGTTTTCAAACTCCTGAGTACAATGTTATTTAGGGTTTATGAATTTTTGTAACAATTGTCTAGTGTTCGAAGAATAGGCAAAAAATACACTTCTTAGTCATTTGGATGTTTCATTCTCAGTTGGCAATTTTTTTTCCTACCTTGGATGAGAAATAAGTAGACAGCACAGGGTTCTGTGTTAAGTCTTTCAGAACATTTTTCTGCTAACATTATTTAAGGCGGAGTAATTTTTTTTTCTCCCAAGCTTGTCAAATTGATCGCTCTTTAAAAAAATTACTTTTTTATATTTATTGTTATATATATATGTATTTCTAAAACAAAAATAGAAAAATATATTATTTATTATTATATGTGCTTTTGTAAATAAAAATTAAATCCGTCTTCCCCCGTAATTACCAGTTAGAAAAATGCGGTATGTATAGGGGCAACCGTAATTTCGTGTTCTTATTACAGAGGTTAGGAAAGACCAGAAATAAAATGTGTCTTGATTATAATTAATCAACTAAATTTTATTTAGTTGATTAATTATAATAAACTAAATAAAATTAAATAATAACTGCAAATAAGTGCGAATTTGAAACATTATTGTTTGGAAGTGAGCCGTGTGTGAAATATAGTACTTTTAACGCAGAAAAAAGATACCGGTGTTCATGCTGGAATTCTTCATAAATTATTAAGATGTTAAACATAATATCTTTCACTTATTTTGACCTAAATGAATACAAAATAAAGAAAAAAGTATGAAAAATATGTTTAATAAAAATTCTACGTCAAATGATTAAAACACATTTTCTTAACTTTCTCTCAGTATAAGAATGGCCACTTTATTCACCAGACTTGAATCCAATGTTTTTCCCCCTCCATTTAATCCATCTTGGAATAAAGGTTTGTGCAAATCTCATAAAACTTTGTCACCCCTGACATAAAAAAACGAAACTGAAAGAATAGCAATAATAATAATAATGTGAATTCTTGTGTAAGGATTATGGCAAATTATCAGTAAGAGAGTTACTATGCAAATTATCATAAAATTTTGAGACACGTTTGTAGCTCTGCATTAAGGCCAGAGGATTGAAACTTTTTGTATGTGACAGGTAATAATTTTTTCGTGTTTATACTAAGTTTTGGCTATGCATACTTGACAATTTAGAAGTTCTAGTTTTTCACAATATTTATTTTATATTATTTAATATTATTTTTAAGATTTCTAGAGATGTTAACATAATTAACGGGTCTTATATGTGTTTAAATTACTACTTATATTGTGTGATAAATTCAATTTAATTTTCTCATAATAATCTTTTAAAGATGCATAAAAGCAACTATTTAGTACACGTTTTTTTTAAAAATGTTAAGGAAATCAAAGTTAAGTATTAGTAAAATTAACATATGATCTTGATTAGATATATATGCAGTGTTAAATATAATTTGTTTGAAATTAGGTTTTTTTCCTCTGATAAATTAAGGATAAAATTTCAGTAGCAACTCTGTTATCAAATTTTCTTCTGAATTTTCCCGCCGTTTATCATCAACTACGATCAGTTTGACCCTCTTGAAATGAAGAGTGAATGAAATGTTTTGACGTCGAATTTTTTTTCTAGTTTTATTTATTAATTGAAATAAATGGCAAATATATTTAGATATGATGCAGTCTATTCAGTTATAGGTCACTCTCCTCAGAAAGTTCGTTTACACATTTTTTAAACTGTGCACTGTGGGCCATAAGACCATGATCTTTGGCCAAAAGTCAAAATTAAATTTTCAACAAAAATATGTGTAGGCAATTTTAATATCGCCCAAATTAAGTATTCATAATCATTCCAAACATTATAATTTACTTTTTGGACCGACGAGAGTACAATGTAGTGAAAAATATGTTAAAATTTTTTTTTTAAATGCAACTTTTTAATTTATATTTCAGAAATATATATAGGAATTTCACCTTACTGTTAAATTTTTATCAGAGTAATTAGCCTGAAATTATAGTGCAATTTTTCAATTTGTTGGATTAGTTAATACTCTTGACAAACTTATAGTTTATATCTTATTATTTGACATTTTACAATGTTTGAATCACTTTCGAAACTTAGTTCCAAAAAGTTCCACGGGGTAATTAGCTAAACTTTTTTGTTGTTGTCTTCTTTGATGTTTCTTCTTTGGAAAAAACCTGCCCCATTTTGCCCATATTGCAAAGGTGAACTAAATATACCGAAAAACAAAAGCTATGTTTTTTTTCATGTTTTCGCGTTATTTTGTAATATTACTTCGGAAATATAATTTGTTTTTCATTTTTAATATAAAATTACGAAAATTATTATATTTTCATTGCTGTATTTAATTACTTAAACGTATTATAATATTTTTTTAAATTTTTGCTCACCATATTTCAGCCGCCATTTTTTTTTCGGTATTTTTAGTGTATTTCAAAATTTCAACTATGAATTCAATTTACCTGCACATAAAAACCCCTAAATAAAAAACCCCAAATTTTGAAACAAATTTTATCGAAATACTAATTTTGGCCACAAAACCTTGGATGCTGGCCCACTGTGCGGTGTTAGTTTACAAAATTTAAATTATTTATTCATGTTTACAAAGGCACTTAATTTTTATAAATTTAAGTTTGTTTTTCGAAGGCTCCGTCGTAATATGAAATGGTGCTTTTTTGCGAATAATATACTATTTTTATAACTGCTGTGAGTTTACAACTGTTACTCATGACTGTTAGGTCAAGTTTAGCACCTATCTAAAGCCAGCGTTGTCTACGCTTATTTTGAAAATGGCGCAAAACGTCAATGTTTAAAAAAGCCACAGTTTTGTGAAAATGAAAAAGTGTTTGTGTTTTTATTTTTTAATATTTAAAAACTTAACTCCAATGCTGCATTACCAGGGCTCATAAAAATTTGCAAAAACTGAGAATAAGAGAGTGATTTTGATAATGCTCATTGCCGAATTAGCGATTTTTAAAAAAGTTTAATGACTTTTATAATATTTACTTTATTTGTCTGTTCTGAATCCCAGATAATTCTTAACGACAAGATTATAAATATAGTTTAAAATCATCGCATCGCTTAAAGTGTAAGGCACTTAAACTATGGCTTTTTTTTTTAATTTTCCTTGGCGACAGAGCTTCGAAGAACAGCGTTAGCATTTGCGACTTGGAAGAAAAACTCGGGGGGAGGGGGCGCTAGTGGGATATTAGAGATCAAGGAAAAATTATATCTCAAAAGCAGGGTTCGTGATTTTTTTTATTCTTTTTTTTATAAAAATCAAAAAAAATCCGATTTTTTTGATTTAAAGCGGATTTTTTTTATTTAAATCAGATTTTTTTGATTTTTATTCAAATACACTGCAAGAACTTTAATTTATGATTAAAAAAACTTTATACAAATGTTTAATCAAAATTAAATTAATATTAAAACTATATTATAACAATATTTTAGAAGCTCTAACTTACTAAAATAATTTTTCATTATAATACATAGCTTTGAATGCATAGTAACCATTTTGAAACAAATGCATGATTGAAATTTATAGACTAGATGAAATGGAGAATTTAAAGAATACTTCAGGCATCTGTCTAGGTTTTTATGAGAGGTACCTATTTTGTGAAAATTTAGACATAATTTGAGAAAAATTAAAAATTATATTAAAAAATCAACACAAAAATATGGATTTATCGTTTCTTACGAGGCACAAAAGTAAAATTTGTAGAAAAAGTATTTTATGAAATTATTCTACCGTTTTTCCTAATGTTGAATTTGTGGAGGCTTCGTTAAGCGGTTGTAAATTTGACTTGGACGGACCCCTGTATTTTAACTATTAAGTTAAACAAAGTTTCAATTAGCAAACCATAATTTTAATTTAAAATTGTGATTTCTTTTATTTTTCTCTTGATTTTTAATTGTAACAGATTGTGTTTATAAGTGTAGTCATTCATCAAAAAATAAATAAATATTTAATCTATATTTTTATGTTAAAATATTCATTTTTAATCCTACATTAAAATAGATAAGTTAAGCTAAAAATTTTTTTTTTAAAAATCTATTTACTCATTAGGAATTTTTTTTTCTACGAAATTTCTTAATAGAAAATCTGATAATGTTAAAGATACTGCAAACATACGAGAAAAAAAATTACCAGTTAATAACCCTGCTGCTTCAAATTGACTTCGAAAGAGTTTGAAAGGGAAGAATGACACTATATCAGGAAAAAAATATCTCAATTCATCAGCCTTTTTTTTTCTTTCTCTCTTTTTGGTATATTAGGGTAATTGCTTTTTAATATAACCTCAAGCTTCAGAAATATACATTTTTCACCTACAAAATATGTAGATTTTAATTAACATTATTTGCATTTTTTTTTAAATTCATGTTTATTATTTACTTTCTACAGCTAGGCAAGTCCATATTAAGACAGCATTAAATGTTTACTTTAATCTGTACTTTCAATCTCAAGAATCAAAAGATTTTTAAAAAAGTAATTTCAAATGTGTTGGAATTCAACACACACCCAAGAAAGAATTTCGTTAACTAAAATTAATTAATGCAGCAATTTAATTAAAATAAATTTTAAAACTAAGAAAAGAAAATAATAAAAGTATCAATAATTTAAAACAACGTTTTTTAACTTTTAAAATCAATATATATGTAAAAAAAATCAGTTGATTTAAATCAATGATTTTTTTAAAAAAAAATCATTTGATTTAAATCACGATTTAAATCGTGATTTAAATCAAGCTGATTTAAATAAACGAACCCTGCTTAAAAGTATAAAAAATAATAACTTTCTATCTCAAGCTCTTTCAAGCTTATTATATTTTATTTGAATATCATATTGTTATGTTTTTGGAGACTCGCCCATATGAACTGTTATATTCTAATTTTTACCTTAGTATTTTATATATGATGTATTAAAATAGGGTGAGATTGAGATATTTAAAAAACGATGCTCTTTTCAAATTAAAAAAAAAAAAATCTAAAAGTAGTGTGTTTAATATTTATAAAAAATTATATTAAAAAAAATTAATCCTTTACAAGCTCTTGGGCGCGGAATAAAAGACAATTTTGTAGTTTAAAATGAGAGGTTAAAATAAATTATTAAAATATCATTGAGTTGAATATTCAAGACTCGTTAAAACGATTGTGTTATCTTATTTGGCATATTAATACCAAACATGTAGTTGGAACATGTAATTACTTTTCATTGTTAAGATAAGTATTGAAAAATGTTTTTTTATTATTTATTTTTTTTTAAGATTGCGGATTTTGATAAACGTATTGAAAAAATTGCCTTTATTTAGCTTTCATGAAGAAATTAAAATTATGCCCCATGATTATTATTTAGTTATAATTATTTAAATTTAAATTGCCAATGAAGAAAATAAAGGTTTTAAAACATTAATAAAAGCTATTTAGTCTGTTATTTTGTTGTTTTACATTAATGTAAATTTTTATTTATTTTTCGGTAGGAACACACCCATCAGTGCTTTAAACGATGTGTGATTATTTAATAATCGCTTCAACAAATTTAATGATCATTAAAAGAAAATTGTCTAAAGTCCTTTTTAACTCTTCAAAATTCAAGTTTTTGTTAGTCACATATATTCATCTTTTCTATGGGAAGACGATAAGTGCGTTGTTACAAATTTCTCAGAAAAAATGGTTAAATAGCAATTTATTTAGTTGTTATTTTACCATATTCAAACAAAACAGTCAAACAACCGTAATTAGTATTCAAACTGCTAACTGTGAGAAAAACCGTTTATTAACTGATTTCCGTTTTTAAACAGTCAAAATTTTATCACCTCAATTCAACCCACCTAATGAAGCAACTTAGTTCCTTGCAGTTGGGTACATATTATATCCTCGAGTTCTAATCTGTCAGTCTCGTGACCATCAGAACCGGGGTTCGAGTCCCTGCGTTGACACCACAATATTTCCCCCATTCCGTTCCATACGTGAAGAATTTCCTGTGTCTTGCACTCTCCAATGCCCATAACCTAACGCCTAGCTCCAATGTTCAGTTACGGTCTTTAAAACCATGCGAATTGTAACTAATTAAAAAAACGTATAGTTTTGTATTCATGGTCTTATAACAATATTTGTTGTAAACAGTTTCAAAACCGTAAAGGTAAAAAAATGTTTTTAACCGTAAATTTTACGGTTAATTCGATAAACAGGCTGTTACCGGTTGTTTCACCATAATTTTAGAATGAAAATTCTGTGTATTATTATCTAAACTAGTATAATGTCTAATATAATATTATTCAAAGAGTTTGAATTCTTTTAATTAAGGTTTTTATTTATATTTAAAAAATTCGACGCATTTTTTTTTTACCCTTTATAAATTTTCTTTTATAGCGAAGTGTACTTCTACGCCTTCTTTTCTAAATCGGAATAAATCAATTCATACTCACGAAAACGTGGAAATTAATAATATTTTATTATTTTTATATGGAAATGCATTTCTTTCTCCTTTTTCACAAATGAACGGTTTGCCAAGTTAATATTTCATACGTGACTTGGCGTTTGTTGGTTGTAGCATATTTTATGTAGATATATTTGAATTAATGCACCTTATCGCGTAACTGTGTTACTTGGTCAATTTCACTTAATAATTAGGTATATTTGTGAACGCTAGGTCAGCATTTGGTTTTTTATTTTAAACTTGGTATAGCCATAGTATCTTAAATTTGAAAATTCAGTTCAACTCGAATTTACTCCTTTAATCGAAATGCTCCTTAAATATGATTCTGCCGAAATTTTAAAAAAATAAAGGATACACTGTTAAAAAAAAGAACTATATAGGTAATGTTTTAAAATGGCCAGCTTTTTGTTATTTCTTTTTTACAGAATTTACATTGCTTGGAATATCATTTTCAGTTTTCCTTTTATTTTTTTTAAATTTTTTTAATTGAATTGAATTGAATATATAAGCAGTGCGAAAAATAAAAATATGAACTCTCTGTACTATTTTTTGATCGAACGTACTAGGACTCTGGTTAAATGACTCGGGGATTTAACTTTAAATATACTAATTAATAAGTGCAGGGGACTATAAGTTACGAAATCACAGTAAAACGTACTTTCTCTGAATGAACATGTTTTATTTTTCCTACAGATTCGGGTTTTTGATCCCCAAGGTATTGGGGGTTGCCGCAATCTATAAAATAGGGTCTCAATAGTTTAGAGGACGCCATACCTTGGGAGAAACTTTTCATCGAAAATTCTATTTGGCCTTCATAACTAATTTAAAGTGTAGAATTCAGACAAACCTAGAGTAAGCTTTCAAATGCTGAAAAAAATTTAAAATATCGAAATGCAAACAAATTATTGAAAGAGAAATTCCATTGCGTTATCCTAAGTTATCTTTTCATAATTTATTTTCGTTTTCATACTTAGTAAATTTCTTTTCAGCAAGTTTCAAATGCTGAAAAAAATTTAAAATATCGAAATGCAAACTAATTATTGAAAGAGAAATTCCATTGCGTTATCTTAAGTTATCTTTTCATAATTTATTTTCTCTTTGATTTAGTAAATTTCTTTTCAGCATTTGAAACTTCATAGCCTTACTCTTGGTTCGTCTGAATTCACCTTTTCTATATTTTTTCTGTACTTAGAATTAGCGATGAAAAGTTTCTCCGGTGGTTATAGCGTCTTCTTAAGGCTGGGAACAGTCGAAAGATTGGATCTCTAAATGCCATTTTCACTTTTTGTGTTTTCCGTTATATCTCGAGAACTTTGGAAAATCAAAATGTTTGTACACAGTAATGAAATTTGTTTAACCAAAACTAACTTTATTTAAAAAAAAATTTTTGTAATTATTTATTATTTTTTGTTTTATTTAATAAGAGTCGAAACAGAGTCGAATTTTAAAACGTAAAATTTTTTAATTTTTTTGATGATTATATATCTCGAGAGTTTAAAAATTAATAGTAGAATGAGAGAGGCGCTATATTTAAGGCGTTTGCATTTAACCCATAAAAGCAATCCTAAGTTACCTCATTAGTCTGCAATATTTTCTTTGTCGCTTTACACTTGAAACTTTTTCATTAAAAACCGCCAACCGCATTTGAATGTGAGGATGCAATCGCGCCAACCGGGGAAAAAAATGAACTGCAACAGCTAATTGCAGTACAAAATTATACTTGATACTATCATTTTCTCTGGGTAAAACTCTAAGCTCTATTTGAGATGAAAAAAATAATTCTAGGAATATGTTTGAAAGTCTGAAATAATAATATTTTATTAAATATTCATTATGCGGTAGAAGTTAAGACTTTTGAAATTAGAAAAAAGCTGTGAATAAACGAATAATTAAATTGGAGGTTTATTTATTATATAGTAGAATCACATCAATAATAGTAGCAGTAATGTAATTATAGGAATGATAAATTATATCTCTATTTATATGTTCTTGATTTTCTAGGTATACGCGATAAATTTTCAAGGATAAAAATGATAGGAATAAATGATTTCTCCATCAAAGAATTAATGATTACGAGTCCCAAGGTTTGGGTGCATGTGTTGATAGCGTTAATAATATCCATTTATTTCATTTATTAGAAGTTACTTCAAATATTTTTTAAGTATATTTCGGAGTTTTTTTCTTTAAGATTTAATATTTTTTTAATATTTATTATAAAAATAAATTTTTAGATCGCTTTAAGCTAATTTACGCCATACCTGGAGTTCAGAATCGCCTCAAATCCCGTAAAATCTCATTTCCTGTTTAATGTTCTCGTAAACTAATGGATTTGTGCTGTATATTAATTATAGAAATTGAGATAGGAAAAGCTATTAGTGTAAACATGTTAGTATATGAACTGACTTAATATTATGAAATGGATGATGCTTACAAGACTTTTCAATTTTCTTAACATGTTATTATATAACGTTAGCAGTTAAGTCTGAAATTCTCCCATATTGGTAATAGTAATTTAAAACTCTTGCGTCTGGTTCTGAATTATTGGTTTTAATGGTAGTAGAACATCTATAACAGGGTTTTCCAACTTACATGAGGCCGGGGTCCGCAATTAAAAACACCAGTCAAATGGCGGGCCGCAACTTTATCAAAATTTTATATAGGACTCTTTTATGTTTGAAGGAACACTAAATATTACTGTCAGATTTTTGTCAAGTTGTGCAAAACAAAAGTATTGAATTACAAATTAAAATAAGAAGTAGATTTTTAAAGATATTAAATTGCATATTAAAAAATTCTGTTTGCAAAATTTACGAATGTAAATAATTTCCTCTAAAATGAGGGGTTTCAAAAAGTTAAATCGTAGAATTTCTTCGAGAAAATTTCTGATACACATATGGTAAATTATAGTCACAAAATACAAAAAAAAAAAAAAAAAAAAAAANAAAAAAAAAAAAAAAAAAAAAAAAAAAAAAAAAAAAAAAAAAAAAATAGAAGAAGAAAGAAAAGAAAATCAGCATACACGATTATTCTTGTACTTGAATAAATATTTTCTTGGATGCAAAACTTGAGAAATAAAATTTTTTTGTACCGTTAGTATGTTTAATTTCACAGAAACGAAGAAATTAGGTTTTTTTTAAGGAAAGAAAACCATTTTAAGCCCATATAGATTTATTGCGAAAATTGACCGCAAAAAATGACAACTAATATATTATAGTTAGCGGGCCACAAAAAAATAAAAGGATTCACGGGCCGCCAGTTGGTAACGACTGATTAGTCCAGTTGGTAACGACTGATAACATAGTCCGGTTAATATAATATTGTCTGTTAATTTTGTGTTATTTTTTTTTTCGTAATTCAATATCTACTTTTTTCTTCTTTCTTTTTTTTGCGAAAACTCATCAGTAATGTTTATAACTGGAAAAGAGATGAATGTGATTCAAAAGGTTTTAAATAAAGTTAATTAAGAAATCTTAAATAGTTTTAAAGTATGAGGGCGCGAGTGCGAGAATTATTTTTTATTTAAAAAATAGAGCACAAGAAACACTTGATATTTATTAAAAATTATTATATTCGAAAAAGAAATTCGATTTTTCGTGTTGAAGTTTTTGTTTCAGTCAAAATATCTTGTGATGAATAGAAAACAGTTGTATGAATTATATCTTAAATTTAGATAAGATATCTCATTTGAAATCCGTTGCACATTAAATTCTTTTGTATTGCGTTTATAGTGTTTGACTACGTAAATGATAAACTCAAAATTTAAGAAAATGTCTTGAAAGTTGTAAACAATACAAAAAACTTGGTGCTGGCCCTGTGAAAAGGTAACTTTTAAATTTGTGCTGGAAAATTGTAAAATAGATTTTTTTTATTAATTATGATGTTAAATCTATAGTTTTTTTTCCTGTTTCATATTTTTCAACATTGGCTACAACTTTTTCGCTACGGGGTTTTTCCTTTATAATAATAAAAAAAAGGAATCTTTCAAATATCAAAAAAGTGTAATTAAGATTACTTTTGGTTTTTCCAAGAAAATCAATAATTCGATTTAATTATTAATAATTAAAAATGCGTCCAGGTTACAGCAAATCAGTTTATTATAAGTTTGTTAAGCATTTGTGTAAATATTCAAACAATTACAAATTTCTTTCATTTACCATCCTGACACGACAAAACAATTCTTTCACAATTACTAAAAGTCCGTTAAATACCAGTCTGATTTTACTCTCCGATTTATTTACAGGTATTAATAAATGAATGCAATATTTATATAAGCATATCATCACTCTGAATTAAAAACAGATAACCATTACTGAAATCATGTTACATTCATCAAAATATTATTAGTAATTGAATGATATTTACTCGTTGAAACGCTTTATTTGTTAGAAATACTCCACTGGAGTTATAGCCATAATTTTCCTAAATCTACAAATAACTGTAATTTGAGCCTGTCTACCAGATGTCTGACTCCGAGAAATTCCAGAATTATTGATTCATAAGGTTCGAATGATACGAAGCGGCTCGGATTGCTAATTCTGTTAATTTCTGATGGTACTTAATTATATTTAATATTTTGTGGTGAAGCAATGGTTTCTTATTAGTTTGTTATGATTAGATTAGTAGAGTTATGATTAGTTTCTGGAATGAAATATTACGAGTCTATTTTAACTTATATGTGGGTGGTATGGCGTAAATAGCACCCCCGCATCTCATTTTAATGTACTTAGAATTGTTTTGATTTGGCTGATCTTCGGAATCAGCTTTTCTTAAAATTCAGAATTTAATATTTATTATAGTACATTAAGTTAAATTAAAATATCATGATTCATAAGATGTGTTTCTTAATATGAGTTATTCTTTATTAAGGTTTTTGTGAAGCAATAGCTTTTATGAATGATTTCGCGTAGTTAATTGATAGTACCTAAATAAGAAATGGATTTTGCTTTCTAGTGCTAGTTTCTCTAATGGTTTAGACCAGATAAGTTGTTATGGTTATAAAAACTTAATTACGTTTGAATGATTTATTTATATATATTTATGCATTCGTTTATGTATATATTATGAATGTTGCTATATTTATTCCCTTACTGTTATTATTGTCTGTGTTATTAATTAAGTGAATACAATAGCTTCTTGTTTACGTCTTATTACATCATGGTTTCAGGCATTAAAATTAGAGATTAGACGGATTAGAGATTAGCCCCGTTTGAGTCCGGGTCCGTCGCGGTCTCGAACTAGTTTATTGAAAGAAGTTTTCGGACTCGGGGGTGATCTCGGATTCATGATAAAGTTTTCATAAGCCGCGATGGCTCAGGGGATAGAGCGTTCGCCTTCCAATAAGGTGAACCGGGTTCGAATCCGATGGTTGGTCGATACGAATTCCGCATCCGGCTTGCACCGACCACAGTGCTGATGTAAAATATCCTCAGTGGTAGACGGATCATGGGTTAGAGTCCCCTTGCCGTCAGGCTGACCGTGGGAGGTTTTTGTGGTTTTCCTCTCCATGTAGCGTAAATGCGGGTTAGTACCATCAAACGCGTCTTAGTTCTTCACACGTTCTTCTACGCGTCCTTATTCTGAGAAAATGAGATTTACTATAATGAGCAGGAGAATAAAATTTTAATGGATTAATTTGGTTGGAATATAATTCAGTGACCTTCCCTGGCCACGAATAGAATCTTGCGGGAATGCTTTACTTTATAATTCAATTGTTGAAATATTTTTTAATTTGTAATCGTAAATGAAGACTAAAGTAGAAAAATTGGCCAATTTTTCACAATGCTCCTATTTTTTGAGGAGTGTTCCGTGTTCCTCCATCGAAAAAAAAAAAAAAAAAAACCCTCAATATAGTATTTGCCGTGTAGTTGAAAAGCAACGTAAACGGAAAAAAAAAATCTATATATTGCAAAAAAAAATATTTTTTTCAAATATAAATTTTATTTTATCAGTTATTTAAAATTCTATTTTAGAGTTCATAGCATTGAGAAGAGTTGATTTTGAGCAATTGTAGGAAAATAGTTGTCAAGCCACTTTTCTCGGAATCAATAGTGAAGCACTTACGTTGTTTTTCAGTATTATACTATGAACGCACAGCAGTATTATACTATGAACGCTAAAATAAAATTTCTGAAAACTAATAAAAACTAAGTTTATTTTAATTTTTGTTGTTGATATATGTGTGTAGAAAGATGACCATATAAAGATGCGAAATATATAAAAATCTCAATTTTGAATTTTTTTTCGCTTGCGTTGTTGATTTTTCAATTGTACGGCAGTATATATCTTATTAATAAACTTTTTATCTGGCTTAAATTCTTTTCTCTCCTATGTCTAACTGGAGGAAAAAAACTGCCTCTATAAAATTTAATTTTTTTTTTGTAAAAGCATCTAGTAACTATTTTATTCCTTGAAAGGATGTTATATACATCAAGGCAAAAGTAAAAAGTAATTAATGACCTTTTTTTCCAAATTTTTTTTTTTTTTTTTTTTTTTTTTTTTTTTTTTTTACACAATTGTAAGGCATTCGAGTTCAAAGAGGTTCTCAGTTAAGATAGCGCTATTTTAAAATCCTGTGAATCTGAAGTCCTTGAATTTGTTGCCTATATATTTCAAATTCATGACAAATTTCAACTTAATCATAATTTTTATGTCTTATTCTGGGTGCGTAGCTTTTTTAAAAAGTGCTTAAAGGTCTTATTTTCGATTTTCGTTTTTTAAAAACCTTTAAAGTGCTTTTTTTTCATTAGTTGTTTTTAGGAAGTGCTTAATTTTCCCTTTTTCAAAATGAGATTTTTCCCTTACCATGTTGATTTTCGCTACGAATTATGCAAAAAGACACAGTTCACATTGTTCTATTTAACGTTTTCACAATTAACTTAACCCCAATCTATTGATCATCAATCATATGAAAACGCCATTCGTTTTACATGATTCTAAATTTCATGATATTTGACAATTGTCTGACACAATGCCAAATTTTTTTTTTTTTTTTGACATGACGGTTAAAACCAGGTAAAACCATCAATTGTCAAAAACTTTCCAACCCTGCCTAGTTATGATATTTTTTTAAAGTGCTTAAAAATATTTTTTGAGTGCTTGAAAAGTGTTTAAAAGGTGCTTATTTTTTGTTGAATAATTTGGCTACGCACTCTGTTATTACGATTAGCTGCATTACTTATCAGCGTGTACTACTCATATGTTTCCAATTATTTAATATGATTCTTCATTCTAAGTAATGTTATCAGTTTGTATGTGATGACCTCTTCGCCCGGATTTGCTAGTTTTAGTTTCCTGTCTAATTTCTCAGCGGTTCTTTTGTATAATTTGATTCTGAGAGTTTCCGTATTTCTTATCAATATTGACTCATCAAACAAACAAGGTTCAAGCTCGGACTTCGTCCTTAACTGAATATGATCTTGTTCATAATGTTACTTTATTCTCTCGAATGTCTTTCATCATTCATCTCTTCCATTTATTTCATCTCCATACATACCGAAGCGTATCTTCTTTTTTTCTTTTTACCTTTTTCTGTAACGTGATTAAAGCAAAACTGTTTTTGTGTTTGTTAGCCCAAGGCATTGCTCCAAACTTGTTTTTAATTTTTTTTTCTGTGATTAAAAAAAGCGGTGAAAGTGCGGTACTGTCAAGGCCTCTTCTTTTGCCCCCAAGCATTCTGGTTCCTGTTGCTATTGAATTGGCGAGTTTTTCCTTAGTCCTGTTCGATTTGATGTTCTGCATATCTGCCATTGAGGTTCAAGGATGGATGTCCTTAGTATAAACAGTTTATGTAAACAAACTAAAACTTGACCGCTGTCTGCAAAAATTCGAACTTTTGTCTTAAAATCAACGCTTTGCGGTTAAAGTATTTTTAAGATATTGTTTTATAATTAAAGTGAAACAATTTTTTTTCATGCAAGTTTAATTGGCAATTTATTTTCAAAAACTATTACAGGGCCCGTAGTGGTTTTAAAAAGTGCTTAAAGGTGCTTATTTTGGATTTGAATTTTTTTAAAAGCCCTTTAAGGTGCTTTTTTTATTCGGGGTTTGTAAAAGATGCTTAATTTTCTATCTTTTAAAAAGAGACTTTTTCTTTGCCGTGTCGATTATCGTTCTAAATTGCAAAAAAATGTATGATTTTCGCAATTTTCTCTGCAATATTTATTCAAAACTATTTATTTTATCATGATTATATAGAATTTTTAAAAATGTTCTTGAATTTTATTGATTTTATGTTTATAAATTACGAACTTTCAACGATAGTAAAAAATAATAGTTGTTATTGCACAAATTCTAATTATGAATTATTTTTTTTTGAAAGTGATTAAAAATATTTTTGAGTACTTAAAAGGTGCTTATTTTTTATTGAAAAATCTTGCTACGCACCTAAAATTTTTTATATATATTTTTATTTTTTGGATTATTTCAAAAGAAAGTTTTTCTTTTTGGCTTAATGATTACAATGATCGCTCGTAGAAGTCTGTGCTTTCATTTCCTTTATATCAATTAAAAGCTTTTCTATGGTTAGTTAGGTTCGGAATTAAGAAAACAAATCAAGGAAAAAAAATTATCGATCATGCAGGTGCATGCTGTAAAGATTTCATTAACTTTGAATTGCTTATTCAGTGTGAAGTTTTATTAAGTGTGGCATGTTGATTGTAAAAAAGTATTAATAATAATAATAATAATAATTACTTCTAAGCTTTATTAGAAGTGGGATGATTACAGATTTAAACGAAATGTTAATATAAGAATTAAATTCTTGCAAAAAAGCACTTAAAAGTTTTGTTTTTGCTGGGCAGACCTCTCTTTTTTTGCCCAAAATAGCTCATTTTATAGATAATGTATTCGGTTGGTTGGACTAATTTCGCTTTTTTTTAAAATTAAAATGAAAGACGATCTTCTTATACTAAATAAATATTTTACTGAATTTATATATTATCCATTCTGGCTAATTACCTTTTGCCATCTTTCTGGCTGTAGCGCGATTCTGCATCCAGAAAAGTTTTATTTACTGACAAGAAACTGATCAAAGTAATAGTTGACCTCATATTTTTTCATAACCCCCGTCGTTGAACAGCCGACCCAATTGAGGATTTGCGACTACTAATAATAACTAGCTTAACCCCGACCCGCCCCCGTAAGGGGGCATCCGGGGACACTCCGAAAGTTCGAAGTGCGCGCAACAGTTCAATCACATAAGCAAACGTATTCAAAATTTTCAAATTAGAGTTTTAACAAATAGGTAGAATATTAAATATGAAATCCAGAAAACAGCTTTACTTAAAAATGAACTAAATACAAACAAACATTACAAAGAAAATAAACAGTAGCAATCAGAAGAGATATTGATGTCGCATCTTCAGTAGGGGTGCAAAGTTAATAAAAGGAAACAATTTCACATGGTTAAATATAAAATGTTTGTAACTCAGAATATAATTACAACTGGCACAACAGTACTTAAGGCTTTACCACTACTAATGTTCAACTCTCTAGCCTTGTAATTTTGAACCCAATCCAGAAGACAAAGGAACTCCTGGATCAAGTATTGGGCGAAATTTGCCTTCGTGGAGGACTTTTTGATGAAAATAACCCGCATTTGCCTTACATACAGAGGAAAACTCTAACCCATGATCCGTTTACTACTGAGGATATTTTATGTCAGCACTGTGGTTGGTGCGAGCCGGGTGCGGAATTCGAATCGACCAGCCACCACTGCGATTCAAACCCGGGTCACCTCATTGGGAGGCTAGTGCTCTATCCCCTGAAGCAACCACGGCTTCTCATCGTTTGTAATAAAGGCTTTATCAACTAAATGTTTTTTAGAGATCGGAACAAATACTGTAGACAAATCATTTCTCATTCCCAGCGATTATGCTCTTCAAAAATGGATAAAATATTCATAAATGGATAAAATATTCATGAAGTACTCAGGATTTATGTACTCAGGATATAATATATGGATAAATATATCAGGATATAATATATGGATATAATTCTCAGGGTGGATAAAATACTCAAAAATGGATAAAATACCAAGGATTTATGTTTGCAAGGATATTGTACTTAGCTAACATGAAATACAGATTACTGCTTTATCAATAAGCTAAACATAAATCGCTATAAATGGCAATTCATGTTTATGATTTATGCGTTAGTGCCGATACTTGGTGGTATTGATACTTTTTCATTGATTTTATTCACAAAAAGACCGACAATTTACGGAGAATTTTTATTTGATATTTTATTCATCATTAGTATGAGTTTAGTTACTATTTACTCTATTTATTAACACTTGACGACAACATAGTTCACCTTTCCTATTCTTCGTGACGCCGTTCATCCCATTCATTTACTCTTGAGGTATGCCAAGGTTAATGCGGTTGGAGCTAATCATCATTTTCAGGGTGCTTTGCGATTCGCCCCGTATGTTTTTCAGTTTTTTAACTGTTACAATAGGACGTAACGACAAGTCTGGGACCTTGATGTGTTGCAAATGGCCTATTATTCCTTGAAGTTGAAGAACTCGTTGTTATTAGTCAATTTCCTGTGATGTTTTCCCCACGCCAACGCTTTTTTCTTTTTTTTTCCCTTTTATTTCCCCACCTCCGTGAACTGAGCAGCTTCTGACTAAGTATTCAGAAATTAGATGTAATGGAGGAAAAATAATTGTTTGGTTTGACATTTCTTGTCTTAACTGTTACTTGGGATAAATTAATTTAGGAAGAAAGTGATACGTCATTATTTTAGCCGGAATATTGATAATATTCAGTTTTTTTTTCCTTTTTTTCTTTTTTGTTAAAATATTTACGATTATATTTTTCAGGGAGGAGTTTTCGTTCAGGGAGGGATAGATGTTCTTTCGTTTTTGTTATATTTTTAGTTTTCTTAGCTATATTATTTTATAACAGTTTTAGTTTTCTTAGATATTATTTAAAAAAAAAAGCATTTGTATCTTAAATTAATTTCAATGATGAATAACTGTTTTTCTTAAATCTAAATAATTGCAAATTTGAAAAATAATTGCTTAGAAATGAGTCGTGTTCGGAAAATTTTTACTTTAACGCAGATAAAAACACTGGTGTTTCATGCTGTATTTCATAACCATAAATCATTAAAATGCTAAATATTACATTTTATACTTGTTTTGACCTAAATTAATACAAAATAATGGAAAAATATGTTAAATAAATATTCTTCGTTCAAAGGTTAACCCTGGTTTAAGTTAAGTTAATGTCGAACGCTTTAAATCTGAAAATTCTTACAATGAAAGATTTGAGGTTGTTTAGTGCGCACTGAGCAATTGTAAAATAGCAAATAATAGCCTTTTTGTTTCAGCTGTATTTTTATAGAATGCACCTAAGAATATCTTTTTCGATTCCACGAAGGAGAAGATGATATTGTCTGATTTGTTTCTTTCTTTCACCTTTGTCACTGACGTGCTTTTCTTGTTTTTGCCCCCTCTTTATTTTTTGAATTTGTTTCAGATACGAAGATTTGTACAATTTTTTTTATTGCAAATTTAAATTAGAACTAATTAAAATAGATTTACCCTATATTAATCGTCCAATAAACTTCTGACATTTGCTCGCTTGGGTAAGTTGAGATGTTATCAACACTTAAACATCACACACCTAACACTTAAGCATCTTTAAAGATTAAAAATGCTACATTTTGTCGCTTTATATTTTAATAAAAATTTAATTTTTCCCTTAACTTACAAGATTTTATTCGACACAAAGGAAGTACAAAAATAACCTTTTTAAAAAAAAAAAAAAAAAAAAAAAAAAAAATCCTAGTCTAACAGACGAATGATTCGTTAGTTATTAACTCTGATTTAAGTTTAGTTATCTGGTGTTAATGTAAAACTTTTTGAATCTGAAATTTCTTTCAATGCTAGATTTTAGTTTGTTTATTTCATTTGCTCACTGAGCTATGGTAAAATAGCAGAAAATTGCCTTTCTGTTTCAGCTGTATTTTCATAGAAGGATCCTAAGAATATCTTTTTCGATTCCACGAAGAAGGAGAAAATGATTGTCTGATTTTGTTTATTTCACCTTTGTCACTGACGTGCCTCCTTTCTTGTTTTTTTTTCTTCTTTCCCCTCTTTATTTTTTTAAAATTTGTTTCAGATCCGAAGATTTGTATGAGTGTTTTTTTTTTTTTTTTTTTTCTCCTCGATGCAATTGCTTAAAATATTACTTTTTAACAGTGTGCCCAAATGCTTATCAAATAAAGAAGCGTAGTTTGTTTTCTTTATTGCTTTTATGTAATTTTAAACTGTATATGCCATCGTGCTGTAAACAATTACAGGGTGCGTAGCGTTTTTAAAAAGTACTTAAGATGCTTATTTTCGATTTTCCTTTTTTAAAAGCCCTTATAGGTGCTTTTTTCATTGTTTTTTCTTTTAAAAGTGCTTAATTTTTCCCTTATTCAATATGAGATTTTTCCTTTGCCCTGTTGATTTTCGCTTCGAATTATGCAAAAAGACACAGTTCACATTATTCTATTCAACGCTTCGCAATTAATTCAACCCCAATCTATTTCGGCGTATTGTCAGTCCGTAGCGTATGAAAACGCCATTCGTTTTACATGATTCAAAATTTCGTAATTTTTGAAAATTGTCAAAAACAATGTGAAATTGTTTTTTGACATGACGGTTAAAACAAGATAAAACTGTCAGTTGTTAAAAACTTCCCAACCCTGACTAATTATGATATTTTTAAAGTGTTTAAAAATATTTTATGAGTACTTGAAAAGTGCTTAAAAGGTGCTTATTTTTTGGTGACTAATTTGGCTACGCACCCTGAATTATCTGGGCTTTAGAACTGACAAATAAAATACCTTAGATATTTTAAAAGATATTAAACTTTCTTTAAAAAAAAAAGAAACAAGTAACAACAAGTATGTGTAAACTTTTTTTAAAAACAAGTGTTATACAACAAGTTGATGTAGTATGGATTATTAAAATCGGATAAAAAAAAATGCATTATTATGTTAAACTTGATTTTCTTCGAGTGCCAATAAACGAACCATAATATACTTTCCTTTGTATAATTTATCTAATTTATTTGAATTGTAAAATGCATGTTTTGAATTTAATTTATTCTTGATTTATTAGAAAGAAATTAATAAATAAAATGCGAAAATATGTAAAATGAATTTTTTAAGAAACTTTTTTTATCAGAGACCTGACGGCCTTAGTTGATTAGTCGGAGGGCCATGTGTTTAGCAATCTCTCTTCAAGATTTAATTCATTTAACTACTTATCAGTAAATAATATGTCATTATTTCTATTTTATTCCAATTACTGTGCGCACAATTTTTTAACTATTACTGATAGTGTCAAAAAGTTAAACTAATTTAACTGTAATGCAGAGAAAGAGTGATAATTTGATTTGTATTCAAACGAACCCTTATTTGTTTGTTTATTTATTTATTTTTTGACATGGAAATTTATAATTTCGATTCATTTGCAGATCAGTAAATAAATAAATAAAAATTGTTCTTAAAAAATATTTAAAAGCAAAACTATTCCGCATTATCTACTAAGTTTTAAAGTAGGTTTTTTAAAGTTAGTTTACTAAATATATTTTACGTAAATTATATAAAATAATATTGTTTTGAAAAAATTGTTTTACTACTTACATTATTACATTATCATAATTCCTTCTGAAATTTTAATGTTCCCTCCGTATCCAATACAATTTAAAGTGTCTTTAATTTAATGAGTCAGTACAGTTTAATACGAAGTTTTTAATTTAATTTATTTTAAAAAGATTAATGACACCCTTGTATTTTCTAAAAGTTTCATAAAAAAAGGCTATTACAAAAATTAGCTTAGATCTAGTAAAAAATTAGTATTCTAAAGTCTATGTTAGAAATCAAACGACATTTAATATTTCCTAGTGTGAAGCATAACTTAATTCTATTGATTGTTATATTATTTGGATTTAAAACTTAATTACGTATCATTATATTTCTTTTTCTTCTTCTTAACATTCGTTTTCTATTTATGTTTAATCAGAAATTTCATTTATTTTACTAAACACAAAAAAAGTGCGTGTCTGCAAATCCATTTTTAAATCTATTTAATAATTTTCAAATTGAAAAAAAAAAAATCTTCCAAGATTTATCTTTTTAATTTATTATCATTTTTATGAGGATATTCTCTTTCTAAGCTACTTTTATTCGTGCAGCCGTCACTGATACCTTTTTACCGTATTTTAATTTCGAAACTTATTTTTTTCCCTTCTGAAATTTTATTTAATCCAGCGTAACTAATCATTATCGTGACTTGATTGCCGAGTTACTACATAGTCTAACTATGGGGGTAGATCTTCTTTTTTTATTTCTTCTTCTTTTTATATTAATTCAACTATCAGCCAATTAATGCACTACTTTTTCCTGTTTGTACGATTTCACTCTGTCGTATTTATCAACGTTACCAAATAAGCTCCTCAACTTAAAAATATATATGTTAATCCGAAAGTTTTAAATGTAGATTGTGCTCTTGTTTTTTCATACAGGTCATTTAACTTTCGAACCATGTTTGTTTGCACCTTTTAATGTATATTTTTAGCTTAATATTGTTATTATAGTGACGCAACTTTAAAACATTCCGTCTTTCTTAATTAGGTGTACTCCTTATATGTCTTTAAATTAACTGGAAAATTAAGAAAAAAAATATCTGAAGAAATTATTTTTGTTTCATTTGAAAAAGTCGAAATTTATTTAACCCTCTGACACAGATAGGACGTCGTTTAATTACGCTCTAATTACGAACAAAAATATATTTTGGTATTTTTTAATTATAAAAAACAGTCTAATATCAGTCTGTTTGATTATCGGATTTATATTTGCACTAAAATATAAAATCCAAAAAGTAGTTTGAAAAAAATTTCATTCGTGTTAAAAATGTATCAATAATTGATTTTGTTAAATTAACGAAATTTCATTCATGATTTACTGTTTCTCTTAGATTTAAATAACTGCCAACAAGTGCAAATTTGAAAAATAATTGTTTGGAAGTGAGCCGTGTTTGGACGATTTTTACTGTAACGCAGGAAAAAAAAGGTGTTTTATTCTGTATTTCATAACCTTAAATCAGTAAAATGCTGAATATTATATGTTTCACTTATTTTGACACAAGTTAATACAAAATAATGAAAAAAGTATGAAAAATATGTTAGGAATTCTACGTCAAAAGATTCATGAATTTATTAGGGTGAAGAGTTTTATTTGTTAAAATAGGGTTTTTTAAATTTTTGGGTCCAAAATGAAAAATAATATTTTTTTTTTATTTAGCAGTTAAAAAAGCACCTTTTAATTACATTTTTAGAAATTTGGTTCGAAAATTGTCTTACAAAATAAAGAGCATCCAAAAAGTAGGTTTTGTATCTTTTCTCCGCATTTTTATCCAACGATGCTACAGTTTTTCTCATAAGCAATTTTCTATTATTAATTTTTACCAGGCACCCGGAGTTGGAGCACTCCGGAGCTGTGTTTCCCTAGGAACTGGAGCTCTTTAATTTTTCTCGTGCTCCAGACATCCAAGAGGCCTGCCGCATTGCCTGTTAGCAAAGTTGTTGTAGAAAGACTTTTCTCGATATTAAAATACATTCATAATGATTTGAGATCAAATATGAAAGTTTTATTAAATTCAAATCTTTTGAGAATTAACTAATATCTCAACTGTTAATTAAATTAAATTCGTATTTTCTGCTTGCGCTAATGTTATTTTTTATTGTTCCTTTTTATGAAAACAATTTCAAACTGAGGTCTGAAACTCAAAATTTCCGGTGCCGGAGCTTTAGCTTATTATTTGGGAGCGGAGCTGGAGCATTGAAAAATTTTTGGCTTCGTGTCCCTGATTTTTACAGAACAAATAATAGCAAGATCTAGTGTAATGACCGAAGCACACTTGTACAATTTGTAAGGAAAAACAAAATTTAGATTTTTTTTTTTTTTTAAATTTTTTAATTTTATTTGCATTTTGGAGGATGGGTGAGACGCTGATAAACGAAAGAATTGTTTATTTTTTATTTTCATTAACTTACATAAAAACGTCAAAATTCCTGAAAAAAAATTTTGTTTAAAGAAAAATCGTAAAATAGTAGTTAAGCAAAATAAGTTTTTTTTTGGTTGTTATATCGAGGTTTTTGTCTTCATTTTTATTTGGAATGAAGAAAAATTCGTTAAATACTTAAATTCGGTAAATAGATTTTTCCTTAAATCGGGATTCTGCCTTGGTAATAAATGAATTTAATTAAATTTATCTTAGTATTGCTCACTTTCATGCATTTTTATTTAATTGTTAAATTAGTTGATCTATCTCAAGTATTCTCTTTATGAAGAAACATTTGTTGCTATTAATCTCAAATAGAAGTGTTTAAAATACTGAATTCAGATATTTAGGCTTTGTAATTATTTTACAGCAAAAGCTTGAAAAATTTTATTATTTTATTATGTGTACTAAATGATCAATTTCCCTTCAATGTAATGTTTTTAATTTTATTTTATAACTGTTGTTGAACAGCCGACCCAATTTTTGCGTTACGACTACTAATCTCAACTCCATTCCTCAATTGTTTCCCAATATTCACAAATTTTCATTTTTAATTAGTTTTCTTTTTTGATTTTAAGACCCAGTTTTGAATGGAAGCAAATTGAATTTCAGCGTATTTGACCTCAAGAATTGAAATAGTTATAATTTGTATTTTTTTCCTGCTGCCCAAATAGAAGTGATATTTTTGTAATTATTTTACTGCAAAAGCTTTAAAAATTTTCGCATTTTTATTATTATACGTACTAAACTATCAATTTCCTCTCAATGTAATGTTTCTCAATATTCACAAATTTTCATTTTTCAGTAATTTTCTTTTTTCATTTTAAGATCCAATCATGAATTGGAGCAAGTATTTGACCTTAAGAATTGAAATAATTATAATTCTTATTTTTTTCACCTGCTGCCCAAATAGAAGAAATTTTTTTTAATTAAAACATTCAAAACACATTAGGATATTAATTTTAAAAGCATTTAGATCTGCTAAGATTAGAAAACGCTGGTAAATTTGAAAGTTTTTTTTATTTAGAAATATATAATTTTATTTAGATAAAAAACAATAACACAATTGACAGGAAAGATGAAATGTGGATTTTTACACACTTTATCTGCATCTTATTTGTTTTTTTTTTTCTGGAGTTTGTTTTCATAACTAGTTTTGTAAATTATAAACAAACATGTTTATTTAAAATTCTATTTAATTTTGCTTTATTTACAAACATATTATGCTCAAAACATTTTATACCTAATATTCGTTAATTGAAAATGGCTGTTTGGATTCGATTTATATCCTAGATTTTAATAATAGGGGAATACTCGTTTGTTTACATTTATTTACATTATTTTGTATTCTTATGTTGTTTTTTTATTAGAATATCATAATGTTAATAGCTAAAATAGACAATTTACTGGGTATTATTATCTTTTAAATGACTTGATAACGGATGTGGAAGCTATATCTTGTTGTGAAAAAAGTGTTCTTTTTAGAAGCCTAGAGAAACTAATATTTTCTTCAATTTTTAACGAATTTTCTATGTATTTATTTTTTAAAATTTTAACAAAGGGATGAGAAGATTATTTTTGAAAAAAAGAATATAAACTCTTTTTAAAATAAGGAATTCAGTTGATCATTTTTTATGTTACGTTTAATTGCTATTTCTTTTTCAATTAAAAATTAAATTCTTATTTTTAATTGAATTCTTATTTTTGATTGCTATTTCTTATTACTTAAAAATTAAATTATTTATATAAGATTTTTGTCGTTTTCGGCTTGTCAACCGTGATCTAGACTAGCAGTTCACAATTTTTTACAGCTACAGATGGAACCCTAAATAATTGAGCATCTTTTGGTGAAACCCTAAATTATTAAATAAAATTAGTAGCCGTGGATATACTAATCAAAATAATAATAAACTATAAATTATTTTGATTTTATTTAATGAGAAGAATGAAATTTATTCAGTCATTCTTTTATCAATAATAGACTTAAAATTATAAGTTTTATGTTAAACAGTTAAATTCGTTAAATTTGAGGCGGGTGGGTGACCACTTGGATCAGCCTGCGTAGGGACCGAGGGTGTGCGGTATATGTCCTCGTTAAACTGTTCTACCGTAAAGTGCTCGACTTCGCGTGCAGGTCGTCGGGCTACCGAAGCGGGGGTGCCATCCCCTCTGCAGAGGATCAAAATTTTGATGCCATGTCTTCGGATCATCCTCCAGGGATGTTTCCCAGACCGTCGCCAATAGCCCATTGTGCAGCTCTAGTGCGACGTAAATGAACAACAACATCGTTAAATTTGACTTTGTTTTTGGTGTAGGCTGAAAACAAATTAATTATTATATTTGACTTAAAATTATAAGTTTTACGTTAAGCAGTTAAATTTGAGGGACTGGAGTCAAAAATCATTACGGGTTTAAAAAATGTAAACTCTCAGAACTCCCGCAATCCTTTCACGGAACCCCAGGGTTCCGCGGAACAACATTTGGGAACCGCTGATCTAGACATTTGAGGGAATTCAATTTTGGAATAACATAGCTCTTTCAGCATTTTAATGACATTTCAGTTCTTGTATTAGTAAAATTAACAACTTAAATTATGTACTTAACATTCCTTTATTCAAGTCATTTCCTTTCTATTTTTAATAGTCGCGTAATTGTTTTCCTTTTTTGATGTAACTTTTACCAGTTTAATCTCAGGTTGTTATCAACATGTCTCAAACGTTTGACCTTGAAGGAAAGTCAGAAATGTCTTCATTCAAATAACAAAGAGGGTATTAGTATTCAGTAAGAAATGTCCTATTCTGATGACTCAGACATACGCCGTTTTTGAAACTGTAAATTATTTCTAAATTTTACTTATTCTTTTTTCGCAAAATAATTTTTCCTTTCTTCTGTCGTTTCTAAGAAGCATTGACCCCCATAACTTCATACTATGCTTCCGTTTTCTGAAATACTTTTTATTTTTTTCCTTGAAGCTATTTTATGAGGTTTTCAAGTCCAAGAATCAGATGTCTTCCTGGCGGCACAGTAATTGGACATTTCTATCGTAGAAGGCGACAAATTTGTTTTCTTATCGTTGTGCTGTCAATGATAATGTAGTAGCAATTTTATTATGGATCATTTTCAAGCATTGGGTGCATCTGTTTAAAAGTTTTGTCCCGTTCTCTATAGATAACTACGTAAAATGTATGAACGTTAAATAAATGTTACGTTAAATGGGGAAAAAAAAGCGTTTTGCAGGAACATAGTTGTAACATTAAAACAAATCAGAATCCTAAATGCTCTCTACATTGCAAGTATTTATAATTAATAAAAAGAAATAATTTCTAATTGAATAATTTAGATTTTCTGTTTTAATTAATTCTTATCATTGTTCTGTCAGCCATAGCGTAGAAGTTTTTTTTTTATGGGTGCATGTGTTAAGTTTTGTCCCATTTTATTTAGATCGCTATTGTCACAAACAAAATATAAAAGTGAAAAAGAAAGAGAAAAAAAAGTTTTTTTTTTTAATTTACTAGAACATAGTTTAGATATCAAATCATTGTCGTAATTGCATTCTATATTGTAATTATTTATAATTTATGTAAAGAAATAGTTTCTAATTGAATTCGGAATTATTTTTTTTTATTGTTGTGTTGTCATTGTTAATGTAGTAGCTTTTTTATAGTACATCATTCTCAGACATTGGGGACATCTTGTTTAAAGGTTTCATTAAATGACGAAAAAAAAAAATGTCTTGCCGGAATATAGTTTACATCATAAAACAAAGTGTAGTCTTAATTGCATTCTATAATTATAATGTATATGTAGTTTAAAAAATTCGAATTAAATAATTAGGAATAATTTCTAATTAAATAAATATAAATAGGACTATTGTGCTGCCAATGATAAGGTAGTAGCATTTTTATCATACGTATATGTATGAAATTGAAAAATGCCGTGCCAGTGTATTGAAACAAATCACAGTCGTAATTGCAATTTATATTGTAAACAACTTCAGTTACTATAAAGAAATAATATACAATGGAATAATTTAAATTTTTTTTTAGCGTTGAAGTTCTAAAAATTACATACATTTTGTTCATTGCCATAGTTAATTAATTCTAATAATATATTTTTTTAATCATAATTTCAATAAAATGATAAAAAAAGTATTTTTTATTTCATGTTCGAGTGAGCTGTCTCGCTTATGCCAACAGCGTTTTTCTTATATGATATTATTGGTTATATTATTTCATTGCTAATTCATGTTTGTAAAACGTGAATTTATTTTGGTTCAAAATTATTAGTTCTTGCTTAATTGTTTTTTCTTAATTGTTGACTCATCGTAGTTGCTTTTAGAAAAAATTGAACACTCAAATATTTATACCTTATTAGTAGAGCCCGGATTTTGATGACCTAAAAAATCTCAACTAATGCCCTTAAAATGTGAAAAAAATGCCCTTAAAAAGGGCCAAAAATGCAAAAATTGCGCAAAAAATGCCTGAAAAAAAGTAAAAATATTGAATTAAAAAAATATTTTGGTCTTTAAAATTATTATGAGTCATTTAAAATATATAAAGCGATGCAATGCTTGTTCTACGTTCATTAAAGTTTGAAAAATATGTTTTATATCCTAAAATAACAAAAAAAGGAAAATATATTGACACCAAAATATTTTTATTTTGTATAGAAACTTTAAGGGATATTACAACTTCCATCTCATAATATTACTAAATATCAGAATTACATTGGATTATTAAATGTTTTTTGATAATTTGAAATGTAAACGAGCGTCTCTTGTCTGAAAGTAAATTTTCATTCCTGCAGAAGCTTCTTTCAACGTTTACTGATGTTATAGGTGCGTACTTGAAAAATACGGTCTCTCTTACTTACAATTCTTCTTCAATTTGAAAAGATTTTGCTTCACCTGTTAATATTCTATAGATTTTCTTCATTGTTTGGAAGCCAGTGTAATAATGAAAATTGATAAAAAATAGTAAAAATTGGAAAAAATTAACAAAAAACTTTAAAAAATGCATTAAAATGCAAAATACGCCCCAAAATTTAAAGAAAAATGCCCGATAAATCTAAAAAAATGTTCTAAAAGACAAAAAATGTCCAAAAATGCAAAAAAATGTAAATGTCATCAAAATCCGGGCCTTACTTATTAGCAATGCAGGGGTCTGTCTAGACATTTTGTGAAAGGTCCTAATTTTGTGAAATTGTTGAAAAAATTATTCATAATTTGGGAATATAAAATAAGCGTTAAGTCACATTCTTACAACCAGGGTCCTGCTTTTGTGAATCTGTGCAAATAGGGTCCTGTTATTGCAAAAATTGCTAAAAACCTTGTCAAGAACTTTTTTAATTGCAAATAGATACAAGATTCTACTCAACAATTGCTGCTACTAAATTAGAGATGCAACATTCAAATATTTGGTATTTAGGCTATACTACTCAACACAGAATGTTCATTTCGGACGAATAATGGAAACAAAATCACTCACATTTTTAATAACTTCAATTGGCATATTTTAAATTACACAACTTAGTAATGTCTCACTTTTAATGTGTTGCGCATTAGGTAAACTTAAACAATTCTTAAATTTATAATATTTTAATTAAAAAATTGCCAGAAATTAATTTTTATTTACATAATATAAAATTAATTTTATGAATAAATATAAATTGATCAATTATTTATTTACAAAAAAATAAATAAATTATGATTTAATATTACTACGCACACGATGTTTGTAAAAGTAGAAATATTTTCTTAAAATACTGCATTTGTAATTTAAACTTAGGGAAACTTAGTTTGTCTCGAACTGTCTTTCTCCCCCCTCCCCGCCCCCCGGGAAGGGTTTATTCGATTGACAAAAAAAATAACGAAGATAAACAAAATTGTGAAAGGTTCGATTAAAAGATAAATTATTTTGTGTAGGGTCCGTTTTTATGAAAAGTTATTTTGTGAAGGGTCCGTTAACGAACTCAAATTTCTTCTAAACAGACCCCTGCAATGGATAACATACATACTTAGTGTGTGTACTTAATATGTATAATAAAAGCAAGTATGTTTACTTTTCTCACTATGGATAAGCCGCGCTATATAATTTTGATTTGTTCTTTTTTGTCTGGTGATTTTAAACCAAGATGTCTCCGTGATTATAGCGCTCGTCTCCCATTTAAACGATCCAGGTTCGAATCCTGGTGGTGGCCAATCATTTCGATCATATTGTACACTGCTCCTGGCTCGCACTGACCTAAGTGCTGAAGAAAAATGTTCCCCCTTCATATCTCCAGTTTTTATCTTCTATGGAAAATATTCAAGATGAATTTTTTATATTTTCTGTAAAATATAGGCTTGAAAGTGAGTTACATGCCTTCAGAATTTATTTTCGACTTGTGACTTATGAAATTAGCTCACATACAAATTCTCATTATTTCTTCTTGAGAAACTTGTACATGTATATAGGTTCACAGATGTATTGCATTTTACAGTAAAATAACTAGTTTTTTATGTTAATTTTTATGTCCTATTTTTTTTTTTTTTTTTTTTTTTTTTTTTTTTTTTTTTTTTTTTTTTTTTTTTTGTTATTCAATGCACAAAAAATGTTCAATTTTTAATATCGCAGAAAATAGTATAATTTTAATATCAGTTTTATTATAATCTAATATAGAAAGTTTAATCTTTTCACTCGTGATATTTATATTTGTATTTTTATCTTGGGAAGTAAAGAGAAAATTATCACATTTGCCAATGAAAAACATATTTTTTTTCCAAGTGTTTAAGAAGTGTTATTATGAAGAATATTTGAAGACAAATTTCACTTTCTTTTTCTTACTCATAATGTTTGCGAAATGTATTTAAAAAGTCTGCAGATTTTTAAAATAAGTCTAATTAAGTCTTCAAAGTAACTATGAAATTTCTACAAGCAATCAATAAAATTTATCAAAATATGTGAAAATTTCTGAAAAAACTCCTAAAAAAGTGATTTTTTCTTAAGAAATTAAGATTTTTTTTTTGTGGGGTCCCCTTGTAAAGACCCCTCAGGCAAACTAGGGAGTCTTTGTTGTTTTCCTCTCCGTATAATGCAAATCCAGGTTAATTTCGTTCAATGCTTGATCCAAGGGTTCCCTTGTCTTTTGGGTTGATTCCAAAATTTATAAGGCTACTAAGTTAACAGTTATATAGCTCTAATTCTGATATTGATCGACTGTGCGATAAAATAAAATAAAATTTGAAATCTTGAAAAGTTTGGTATTGTAGACTTATACAGTTTTTTTTTTTTTTTTTTTTTTCCCCGTTCATTTTCTTTTTATTTATTTGTTATTTTAAATAACATTTAAGCATGTATATTAATTTTAAGAGTATATTCGTGAATCGTTGTACGTAGTTTAACACAAGAATAAAAAATTTTCCTCTCTACTTAGATTATATGTAATTTCTTTTGGTGAAGTGGCTTCGTAAGGTTGGTACATCAATCACTAATCATGTTCTTTTTTTTTTCCTCGACAGAACAGACAGACAGGGGAGGTTGCTCGTACCAATTTTTTTTTTCCATCGTTCGCAGACACTAGAAAGGCACATTTGTAGGAACAGGTGTAAGATTGAAAGAAAATCGCTATAATTCACTACATCACTATAATTCACTATAATTGTAAATAATTGGAAGAAATGAATATAAAAAAAAAGTATTATGAAATTTGTGTTAAAAATAGGAATGGGAGGTTGATTTCAATGGTAAAATATTTTTATTGTAACTTTTTCATTGATAAATTTATTTTTTGTACTTACTTTCTTGATTCATCATGTGATTTTTCTTTTTCTTTCTTTTTTTAGGTAAGGTTTATCACAATATTCTCATTGAATCTGGTAGAGTAGCAACATTTTTTTCCTTCTTTTTCTAAGGCTTTGAGCTAGTGGTCTATTTATTGAAAAGTTTCATGAATTTGTGTAATTGATAATGATTAATAGTATGTATTATTTAATTGTCTCGAAAACCGGAGATTTTGAGCCTGTTACAAATCGAGTTATTAGGCTTGTTGTATAGTTAACTTACTTTATTTCGGTTTCTTTAAAAGTGTTCTATAATCGATAATATTTTTACGATTTTAGATTTTGTTTAACCTTTAAAAATGTTTTTGGTTTCTTTAAGACCAAAAAACTACGTCACCTACTTCAAATTAAATTTTTGGCTATTAATACTTATTTTTTGACGTCATATTTAGTAATCTAGTAATCTGTTGGTTGTTGTTATTTTACTATGTTTCGAAATTAAAATATTGCACGGTGATATGTTAGAAATGATTGACGATAACTGCTTTATACGAAGTCCTCATAAAAAAGATTATTTTGAGTTTTTAAAGGGTACTCACTTAGCACAGCAAAAATTTATCAAAATATGTAATATAATGTAATAACTGAACTTGATCCTCAATAATTTTTAATATACTCTCTTATACTACTTTATGTGTATATTTCAAAAAGTAATTCTCACTCATTATTAAAATAAGAGAAACATTTGTCGTTTCTTAAAAATAATTAAAGGCATACTAAAGGACAATCTATGTGCATAAATTTTTTTCCGAAAAAAGTAAATTAAAAAAAAAGATTTATGAATAAACTTGAAAGCTTTTCTCTGTAATCTAAACTGAAAATTATGAGAAAATGAACATTTAAAGGTGCATATTTTTAAAAAGACATTAATTTAAAAAATAATTTTAAAATTTAAAATCACTTAAAAATTAATCTAACTCCCTGAGAAAAAAGAGAAATTTATAAAAATTAAACCAGTTGAGAATAATTTGAACAAAATAAATATTTGTAATACCAATCAGAATTAAACCTATAAAGCATATAATGTTTATAACTGTGTAATTGTTATTTAAACAGTGAATTTTAATTATTAGTATTTTTTTTAATGGAATATGAATGAAAAGGCAGTGGGCTGGTGGATTATTTTTACAAAAAGGGCAGGAAGAGCGACCGCCCTCTTAAAAACGCTGTTATTGTTTTAATACATTTCGAAATTAAACTATTGCCAGATGATATTTTAGAAAACATTGTCGATAACTGCTTTATAGCAGTTAGTTGCCGAAGAAACCGAAAGTTGTGTAAAATTTCAATTTGTCATGTAAAAATAAAATTATATTTATTCAATACAAATTTTTTTTAAAAAATTAAAGAATATACATGTTGTTTCCGTTTCGTTTATTACATCACAAATGAGCAGAATCTATTTGCCTTATAAAGTTCTAATCAAAATTTTTTTTTATTTATTTATTATTTTTTTGTAATTAAAACACTTGTTTATCTACACTAGCTGTCAATGCTTTATATTATGTTTACTTATTAAAGGCATAATCATATACCGAAACGGGTATTTTTCCCCTTGACCCCATTGAACGTGCTAAAATGTTTTTATTTTTCTTCCTAAAACGTTTCATTCAATTCTTTATGACCTTCATAAACATTGTAGGCTGATAAGCTGGGTGAGACCTTTTGTTTTTCCTGAAAAAGTATCATTATTAATTATTTATTTAAATGAACAATGTATTTACCTTTGGTATACCGTACCTGCAAAACATTCAGCTATAATTTTTCAACATATTCTAAATACGTTTGAACAAATACAATCTAAATTGAACTAGATTTATGTTTACTTTAATTTTTTTTCCTTCAAAAATTCTATCAATAAATATTTAAGTGCGGGGCAATACAAAATGGGCAGTTAAAAATCTTAGTAAAGTACATATATTCATTAAATTTTGGTTAATGTCATAATTGTAGAAGCATTTATTCTGCATTCCGAACAAATGCATATTACAGAAAGTGTTTCGTATTTTGGCCAGATCATAGTGCAAGTAGTGACTTCGTTTACGTCTTTTCGAAAAGTTGATTAACATTTATGAAACGAAAAGGAATTACCCACTTGTATTGATTTTTCCTAAAACCTCTTAAAAAGTTTTCTTATACCTTTCCTTTTATTTTATAGATATATTTATATAGATATATTGCCTAGATATATTTTTTTAAACTGCTTAAAAATATTTTTTGAGTGCTTGAAAAGTGCCTAAAAGGTGCTTATTTTTTGTTGAATAATTTGGCTGCACCCTGAAGGATTATACTTTTTTAAACCTAAATATTTTTAAGGAAGGTTTTTAAGTTATATGTTTTTGTTAAAAGGAATAAAAAGTTTTGATTTGTGAAATTCAATATATGGGTTACGCATTTTATATACAATGTGATTACAGATTAGATAACATAAACATGGTGAGGATAGAATGTGACACTCATCAAGATGTCATGCAGTGTCATTCATAAAAGGCTCACAACAGGCTTTAAAATGACAACCAAATACACGGGGAAAAAAATCTGCTAATCTTAATAAGATGAATTGAACTAGATTTCCGTTTAAGTTGATTAAATTAGTATTATTAACCATTAGTTAAAAAAAAATAGCTCTTACTCGTAGCTTCCCACGTGTTCTCGTATTTATGTAGCATATATTCCAGTTTAATCATATTGACATGTAATGAGAGACATAACTCTTTTTCATGTCGCATCCCACGCGTTCACGTATTATGTACCATTTGAGCATATTATCATGTAATGAGAGGCATAAATGTTTCACGTACCTTCACACGTGTTTTCGTGCGAATGTACCAGTTGAACCATATTGACGTGTAATGAGAGACATGGCTCTTTCACGTAGCATCCTACGCATTCACGTACGTGTGTTCTGCGAATTCAGTCACAAAACAGAACTCTCTATTACAAAGCTTGTACAGAGCATACAAACGTGTACGTGCAAGATGCGACGTGTAAGTGCTAAATCTCTTTTATATGGTTCAATTTAGCACCATATTAAGGTTGCAGCATATTTGAAAGATACTTTTATTAAATTTAAAAAATTACACTTTTTAGAATTTTTACCTAGTGTAATGTGGGGCGTTAATCGTTTATAAAATAATCGGTTAGGCTTAAGAATATGTCAGTAATGGCCAAAACAAGTAAAAGTTATTATGGAAAAAGTGAAGGATCTTGAATTGTTCTGCATTAAAGCCTCTGCAAAGTTTGAGAGAGATGTTTTTAACTCACATAAATCTTTGATTGCCTATTTAAAAAGGTATCAAAAAATTATGAAGTAAAAAAGGCATCCAAAAGTCCCTGTCCACGTGTGGAAAGTGGTTTCATCTGACCTTGAAGGAGATTGAGGATTATGTATTTATGTTATAGCTAAAGTGGGTTGACAATTAACTTTGCTACGGAACAAAATGAAAAGAAAATCACGCGTTGTCTATTTTAAAAGTGTTAAGTTATTTCTAAAATGTGTCACATTCACAATTGCGAAAGAAACATTTTTACATTGGCAAGAAAATCTGTTGTTCGGACGATTTAAGTTGGTGAGAATTAAGTTGGTGAGTTCAACATTACATAAAGTTAATAACTTTAATCAATAATTAAGTAACATAGTTACAACATTAAAAAAATAAAACATATTTCTTTATTCAAGCAAATTGTTTTTTTTTTTTTTTTAGATAATTGTTTTTTAAAAAAAAACACTTTACACCGATAACGAAACTGCTGTTAGTCTGTAAAAATAAACAAATGAATCTCCAGTAAAAGAAATTGTGAGATTTTGCTGTTATTTCAAACTTTTTTTTTTATCTCTTAGCTGTTCTTACACTCATTTTAACCCCTATTCCGTTGGGGAACAGGCTTGCCAATAGAAACACTTGCACGGCTTCACTATATCTCGTGATGGTATCTTTAAGCACGGATTTTGTTACGTTATGATAGAGGCTATTTCAGGATGATGTCTGCATTTGGTTCAGGAAAAAAAAAGAAAATGACAAAAAAGACACGTCTGTTTGAGCTGATTGAACAATGTCTCCTCTCTCAGAATTGACTTCTTTTATTTCGATGAAGACCTAAAATTGTTCACATTATTTACCAATAGAATAAAAAGAAACAGAAAGGACAAACAACAAAAAAAACATAAAATGGATGTATTCTTTATAGTAAATATATTGGTATTAAACTACTTTTCTATTGATTTTTTGACTATTTAATTTAAATTATTTTAGTCATAACCTTTCCTACCTAGAGTAATAGTTGAAAAAAACAAGGTGTTCTAAAAATTAAATAGAAAGGAACAAAACTGAAGTGCGATAAATACAAATTCATCTTTCTAATTCGTTGTCTTATGATATTGTTATGCCTTTTTTTTCTGCTATCTGATACAGTATTGTCAGTAAGGTGTCTCAGGCTGACGTTATCAAAGCCATATGGCTGACATAATTATTTCATACGAAAGAGCTCGTATTGGGCAAGAAATAATAATCAGAATTATTATGGTTGTCACGTGAACTAAAAAAAAGACTGTGCGATTTTTGTGATGAATTTGCTACTTAAGAAAAAGAAGAAAAAAAAGAAAGAAAAAGAAAAATGAAAGGAACCTAGTTTGCCGAGGGATGGTATATAGGAACAACTATCTGCTAGTGTTGTTAGACATCTTACCCGCCAGTTAGCATAAGGTGGCAGCTCGGTTAGCGTGCCTGACTGCGAAGCCTATGGCTGCGGGTTCGAATCCCACTCTGGGCATGGATGTTTCTCTCTTTGTGATGTGTAAATGTGGCTCACCCTATGAACGGGTATTTGTGGCAGTGTGGCGTGGGTAATGTTGCTCGCCTCCGTGACTTAAGCTCACAGGTGCCCACTGGGTAACGTTAAATGAGGAAGACTTCCGGCACCTTTCAAGGTGAAGAACGAAAATTTAGTACCTGCTGTTACGAAAAAAAAAGTTAGCATAAGGTTACTAGATTTATGTTGTTCTGCACCGTGTTCGACAATGCTTATTCTGAGTAAAAACAATTTAGACACAACGAAAATTTGACGTAAAAAAACTATTTCATGAATTATAAGTTCTTAAACGTAAATAAGAGTCTTGAAATCTAAATTATACTTAAAAATTTAGTCTGAAATCTAAAATCATGCACCTTTTCGCCCCTTAGTAGATATCAGCCCACGTTATTTGCATTGTCATAATGACCGGCATTTTTTGATAAGTAATTATTTACTGCAAAATATAATTGATGAATTATCGTCATACGAATGATATGTAGTAGAAAAAAAAAAGACTAGTTGCATCCTGGAACTCTTGAAATTAATCCTTTTGTTCAATCATTTGCCTGTGAAAATGTACTTATTAATCCCTTCAGGACCGGAGAAATAAGAAAGAAGCCCTTCCGTATTAAAAGAAGTTGTTATACGAAGTACCATATTAAGATCTCGTCCATGTGATCTTGGTGTTGCTATGTCAAATGAAAAAATCATTTATAAATAAAAAAATGGCAGAATTTATTAATTTTTATTCCTACTATATTTTAAATTTCTATGTTTTGTAACAATTTTAATATATTTGAATAAATAAACTTCTTTTCAAATCAACTGATTGCCCGAAAAAAAATACTAATTTCGATTATTAACTGATTAATTTTAAATTACGTAAGTTAAATATAATATAAATTTAAAGGAAGTGTTTTTATAATTTCCAACTGGATTTTAACATAACTGAATTCCCACTAAAATTTGTAATTTTAATTCATTAACTGATTAATTTTCAACTTTACCTAGCTTTTTTATTTTTTGCTTCATTTAACAAAGTGCTCCGCGAAGTTTAATATAGCTTTATGACATCCAATAAAATTTGGAGGCTTCTCATTTAAAAACTACTTAAACCTAGACTTAACTAATTTTGACTTAAAGAGTGATTTCAATATGCTTAATTACCGCCATCTGAAAACCATTATTCCTCATGATTTGACTCTATTGTTCCAGTTATTGAACTGTGAAGAAGGTTGAATTCATCTCTAGCCTTAGATGCGCTCTATATATATTCTTTTTCACGTTCTTAAATGGAAATGAATTTGTTCTGAAAGGCGAACATGAACAATTTTGTTCTTTTTACCTTTGATGCATCTCTTTAGCAATTAGAAAAAATGCATCGTATTGTTATTCACTTTAAAGATGAATTAATTTAAAAAATAACAAAACTTGACATTGAGTAAGTTAAGCGTAAGCGTTTATTTAAATCCTTCCTTTATCGAATAAAATTTCCTATTTGGCGAAAAATCGCTTTGTTGGCGCATTTTCTGTAACCGATAATACGTTTTTTTCTACATCTGTTAAAATGCGACCTGCATCAAATAACCTCTGAATTTAAAGCCTGCTTTGTTTTGCTTTGTGGCTGTATATCTATTAAACGTCTTTGCTTATTCTTTTGATAAACAGAAGGGATGGGTGATAAGTTTCGTTACTGATTTATTCAAGTTGCTGTGTAAATAGAATATACTGCGTGGAATTTACGGAAAAAATGCTTTGTTATTATTACGACTGTTATGTATGGATACATATTTATTTTTTTCGTTTAAGTAAACTAACTTTATTAGGGAGAGGGAAAATTTTATTAGTTTGGAATTTATTTGATATGAATGAAGTTTTTATACCAGTCCTTATAACTTAATTATTTCCTTAGTGTAATAAGAAAAATATAAATTTACCTTTAAAAAAATTAAGACAAAATACGAACATGCATAATTTTTTTTTGAATTGCAAGTTTCCGTGGTGCAAGTATTTTAGACAAGGTTTGAAGTTGTGCTCCCTTTTTCATCTTTGTTGTTGTAGTTGTAGTTCCCTGACATCCCTGAGGATGATCCGAAGACATGCCATCACAATTTTGATCCTCTGCAGAGGGGATGGCGTCCCCGCTTCGGTAGCCCGACGACCTGCACGCGAAGTCGAGCACTTTACGGCAGAACAGTTTAACGAGGACCGATACCGCACACCTTCGGTCCCTACGTAGACTGATCCAAGTGGTCACCCACCCGCACACTGACCGCAGCCAGTGATGCTTGACTTCGGTGATCTGCTGGGAACCGTGTCTTAATGATTAGTCCACTGCGGGACTTTTTTCATCTTTAAAAAATATTATACCAGGTTTTCAATTTTATCAGTGGAAAAAAAAATCATTTTTTACTGTGCATTAATTACTTAAATCTCCAATTTTTAATTAAATCTTTGACTTACATTTGTTATGAATGCATTTTGGATTAAAAAAAAGTTTTCTTTGAGAAAATTAAAATGTCGGCAGATTTAAAACTCATCATCGTAAATTAGTACCTCTATATTTTGGAATTTTAATGTTTTAAAGTACATTGGAATGGATTTTAAGAACTAGTTTAAGAAGGTTTTACTATAGTTATGTAGTCTTTGCGAATTAATGTTTGATTAGATGGTAGAAAAACTATTCCAGGTTTCGCTCTTCAATTTTAATCATTATTACAATTTAAAATTTATGTTAATTATAAATATAGTGGGAAATATCACTGTAAAATTTACAAGAAATCAAATCTCCCAATTAAATTTTCGATAGTATGCACTTTTTTGAAAATTGTTCTAAAGGTTTTAGTTAAGGCAAGTACAAGGAATAAGCTCTCGCATTTAGTGTTAGTGAAATAAACTAAAGCAAACTTTAAGTGGTGTTTTTATTATGTATTTATGATCACTTTAATTATAAATTCAGAATGTTTTATTATAGGGAAATATCAAGTCAAATTCCCCAATTGCACTTTCGACAGTATGCACTTTTTTGAAAATTGTCCTGAAACTTCTTAGTTAAGGCAAGTATAAATTAAAAGATAAATTCTTTTAAACATTTACGCAAGTGCGGGAAAAATAAACCTAAGCTAATTTTCAGTGGCGTTTACTGTAAACAATTTTTTCGCTGTCTTGATAACTTTCTCAGTGACTTATTTGACTGAAAATTTAACTGTGTATTATGTATTATGGCCTTATTATTAAAATACCATAAGGATCTTTGTTTTTACTAACATTCATAGTTATTGGATGTGACCATTGAAGTTAAGCAGTGCATCCTAATAATTACATTCTAAGAGCGTTCTGTACATTTAAACCAAACTCCTGGTCTTCATTAAGATAAAACAGCTTAAAACTTTTTTTTAATAAATTAATAATCGACGTGAGAATTTGAGATTATTTCGTGAAGGGCTTTTTGATGAAACAAACCCGCATTTGCGTTACATGGAGAGGAAAACCACGAAAACTTCACACGGTTACCCATGACCCGTCTATTTCTGAGTATATTTTACATCAGTACTGTGGTCGGTGTGAGCCAGGTGCGGAATTCGTAGCGACCAGCCATCGCTGGGATTCGAATCCAGGTTACCTCATTGGAAGGATGTTCTATTATGAGAAAGATTTCATACTCCCATTTAGAATCGCTGACAGTGTCCTACTTAGGATCTAGATAAGCGTTGGTACGTAAGTAGTGCGCTACGCAGTACTTACGTACTTGAGCGTACGGGAGGTTATGTAAAAGTTCGAAGCTACGCGACAGTACGAAATCTCTCTGATTATTTCAAAATCTTTCGTATCACTGCCAAGACACAAATCACACCAATTCTTTTTTGTGCGCCATGTTTGAAAATGCCATATTATGAAATTTTTCAACTGCATGCTGTTTCAATTATTTTATTTCTAACTATTTTCTTTCTTTTTTTGTTGTCTTATTCTTAATAATTGTTAAGTCGTTTATTAACAGGGTGCGTAGCGTTTTTAAAAAGTGCTTAAAGGTGCTTATTTTCGATTTTCGTTTTTTAAAAGCCCTTAATGTATTGTCAGTCCCTAGCGTATGAAAACGTCTAAAACAATACCAAAAGGTTTTTTTTTTTTTCTTCTTCTTTTTTTTTTTTTGACATGACGGTTAAAACCATCAGTTGTCAAAAACTTTCCAACCGTGCCTAGTTATGATATTTTTTCAAAGTGCTTAAAAATATTTTTTGAGTGCTTCAAAAGGGCTCAAAAGGTGCTTATTTTTTGTTGAATAATTTGGCTACGCACCCTGATTAACTTGTTAAAAGAAATTCTTATAGAATAAGCCTTGTTTCCGTTTTAGAGCTTGATTGTTTGATTATACCGAGGTTTAAATTATTTGCACAATCAATTTAGTTTGAGATATCATCAATTCAAAGTTGCAATTTCTTTTAAAGGAAATGATGACAGGAAAAATCCCCCTTCTCGGGGAAAGTCGCGCATAGTTTATTGAAGGTAAACTCCGAATTATCAACAAATATTGTGAAATTAGTGATTGTCGGTCCTATAATCGAGTTTTGAACGGAAGTCCCATGAAAGCTGAGGGGGTTTTAATCTCTCAGATAATTTTCGAATCTGTTAGGATTATAGATTAGGAGTGTTTACTTCTCACGATAAAGCTGAAACTCATTTAATCATTGACGGTTTGTTATGATGTTATTTTTTTATAAACAGCTCGAATGCAGTTGACTTATCTTCAAGGACGGATACGTTTCTTTTGACTTATACAACCTTAGTGAAACTCATATTATTTACATATATGAGGCGTATGAAACATATGGGAATAATTACCACTTTTGATATTTTTGGGCACATTTGATTTTTAGAATTTTATCTGAAGCTCTTTTCAGATTCGTAGTAAACTTCTTTTAAAAAAAAAATCAAATTTTGGAAATATTTTGGAAAAATTACATTTATGTTAATTTTTTTTTTGACTTATTAGAAAATTTATGTGATTTGTATGTACATTTGATTTTGTTAAAGGGGATACATGGTATTTTAAAGAGTACTTTGTAAGAAAGACACCGACCTCAATCTGTATTATATCAGATACTTCCCAGCACAATAGTGGGAGCTGCAGATTATTACAGCAGCTGCAAATTATTTTTCATCTAAGTTTTTTTTCATTTTTACAAAGCAAGCAAATAAATAAGAGAAGATTGCTGAGATTCCTTTTTAAAGCATCTCTAAAATTGTGTTTAATAATAGGGAAGCGCTCCTAGCCGCGTTCGACGACATTTCCTGGTATGGGCTACTAATCCTGATGATGCTACTAATCCTAATTTTTATCCTGGTGATGTGTCCTAACTCCACTAGCAGTTTGTTGCAACATTTGTGCTACCTCTTGTTACGTATAACGTTTTTTTTCATAAAAAACTAATACATTTCGACAAAAATAGACTAAAATGGCATTTTTAAAAAATCTGTAGCTTTAAGAGAAAAACTAATTTCAGATTTGGCATCCCTACATTCGAAGTAAGTAAGAACAAGAATTTGTATAAATACGACAAAAAGTTTGCTCCCCTGCGTTATTCATTGAATTAATGATTTTAATCTAGATGGAAAATTTTGCTAAATTGAGGATTTTAAAAAAAAAGTAATATAGAGCCGCGATGGCCCAGGGGATAGAGCGTTCGCCTTCCAATGAGGTGAACCGGGGTTCGATCCCGGCTATGGTTGCTCGATACAAATTCCGCATCCGGCTTGCACCGACCACAGTGCTGACGTGAAATATCCTCAGTGGTAGACGGATCATGGGTTAGAGTCCCCTTGCCATCAGTCTAACCGTGAGAGGTTCTCGTGGTCTTCCTCTCCATGTAACGCAAATGCGGGTTAGTTCCATCAAAAAGTCCTCCACGAAGGCAAATTTCTTCCAGTACTTGATCCAGGAGTTCCCTTGTCTTCTGGATTGGGTTCAAAATTACAAGGCTACGAAGTTGAACATTAGTAGTCGTAAACCCAAAAATTGGGTCGCCTCTTCAACGACGGTTATAAAATAAAATAAAAAGTAATATAACAATTTTTAAATATTTTATTTATTTGACCGTTAGAAAGCCCAAATAATTCTGCATAGCAGGATAGTATATGTGGTTTAAAATTATAGTTTTGTTTCTAATTTAAAAACACTCAGACTGTTTTATTTATTTATTATTAATAGCGGAAGAGCTTAGAAATATACACTAAACACGCATGACTTTCAATTAATAAATTGAATTATTAGTAATGTTTAATAATTTGTGATATAATCAATATTTATAAATATGTTGGTCATGGTATCTGTCAAATATTTTATATCAGAATTAACGGCAACAGTTAGAAAATTTGAATATGAAACCCCGATACATACACAGCACGAAATAATAAATTTGTTCTGCGTAAAACATTTGAGTCACAGGAAATCAAACCACCTTGCGTGTTGATGTTTTAGGGGCTACATTTGGGTATTTGAACACCACGCACTATTGTTTCTACCGTAGAAAAAAAAAATCTCATTCCCTCTATTACTTTAACAGCACCGATTATCGGCTGAAAAATTCCCATAGATGTGGACACTTAACTTCTGAATTAACTTCAATGGGTGCGTAGCTTAAATTGATAAAAATGAGTTTTTTATCTTGTATATTTGTTGAACAGAACTATAAATGAAGGATTGGATTTATTTAATCAAGTTTTTACTCTATTGAAAGTACACTAAAATAATAATAATGAAATAAAGAAAGAAATATAAGGAGACAGATCTTATATATTTGTGATGAATTAAAATTGTAACCTTTTTCTTAAAAATGTCCCATTTTGAATTTCTAGTATTATATATTTAGCACCGATTATCGGCTGAAAAATTCCCATAGATGTGGACACTTAACTTCTGAATTAACTTCAATGGGTGCGTAGCTTAATTTGATAAAAATTGGTTTTTTATCTTGTATATTTGTTGAACAGAACTATAAATAAAGGATTAGATTTGTTTAGTCAAGTTTTTACTCTATTGAAAGTACACTAAAATAATAAAAGAAAGAAAGAAAGAAAAATAAGGAGACCGATCTTATATATTTATGATGAATTAAAATTTTAACCTTTTTCTTAAAAAGGTCCCATTTTGAATTTCTAGTATTATATATTTAGCACCGATTATCGGCTGAAAAATTCCCATAGATGTGGACACTTAACTTCTGAATTAACTTCAATGGGTGCGTAGCTTAAATTGATAAAAATTGGTTTTTTATCTTGTATATTTGTTGAACAGAACTATAAATGAAGGATTAGATTTATTTAATCAAGTTTTTACTCTATTGAAAGTACACTAAAATAATAATAATAAAATAAAGAAGGAAAAATAAGGAGACTCGTCTTATATATTTATGATGAATTAAAACTGTAACCTTTTTCCTAAAAAGATTTCATTTAAATGATTAAATGCAAATTTGATTTCATTTAACCATGAATCACAACTCAAATGGCATACTAGCATCTCATTAAATAAACTTTAAATAAATACCTTATAGATAAGGAGCTAAAGAAATGCCAGAATAAACAGTTCATTCAACCTAATCGATGGATTGTACTAAATTTTTCTCTTGTCCAAAGCGTTAAATTTTATTTATCTACTTTTCCACTTTCAATAAACGATCTCTCACTCTTTTTTCTTTTTTTTTCTTGTCCTAGGTTTTTGAGAATTTAAAATTTAGGCCTTGCGAGATTGTTTTGAACTTAGAACGTTTATTCCGTGTCTTTTATATATCTATCCAATGAAAATTATCTAAATGTTAAGACAAATAATTTAATATTCTCTTCATAACTTTTCAAAAACCAATCTGCTCTTGTTTTATTTCATTGGTTTATAATGCTAAAATTAATACTGCACAAATATATTTTTTTTATGCTTTCACATATTCCAATAATTGAACTTGAACAAGCATACATATTTATTCTAATCTTTAGATCGTTAATAAAGCTTTTGACCCATTATGCTTTTAGCAATGTTTTTTTTTGTTCTGCATTAACTGTTCATTCTTTATTGCACGATTACAGCTGAATGGACAAAGAAAAACATATAATGATTAAAGCGCAGAAAGTTAAAAATTTCGCTTGGTAATTTTATCTTGCACGCCATTTCAAAACTTGGACAGAATATGTAAAGTTACGTTGTTATTCAAATAATCCTCATGAAATACTGTTTCATTCCTAAACTTATCTTCTTCTATTGATTTTTTTTAAAGATAATTGAAATCTCAAAATTTTATTTGCCAATGTTATCACAAAGTTATGTATATGTATTAAAAGGCATCGGGAAATAAAGTGTCATCACAGACTGATACATATGAAAAGTTTTTTTTTTTTTTTTTTTTTTTTTTTTTTTTTTTTTTTTTTTTTTTTTACATTCTAGATATATACTTAAGTTTCCCGAATTTTTCTTAGATAACAGCACAATGCACATAAACATCTTATTTCCTACATAGAAATCGTTGTATTTAACATCAAAAACGATCTTTTGAAAAAGTGGCTGATCATTATACTGCCCCAAACTCTTTAGAGGAAATAATGTCTTTAACAAGGTAATCAACATTCATATGAACAAAACATGATTCCAGGGCATCAAGATGAGCTGATGTGATTGATGTGGAAAAAATTTTAGCATTGGTGAAATTAAAATTTATGCCCAAGATTCCAACAATGTGCAACAATTGATGATTTCTTGTATTTCGAAGTTTTTAAATATGTAATATCCGTGTCTATGGTTACAGGCTATGTGCAAGTGTAGAATTTTTATTATTATTGTTTTCTATGTAAATTATTAATTGATTTCTTTTTGTTTTTTAAAGCTAATTGCTCGTTAAAATGAATGTGAAAGTCGCCATATTTTTCAACAAATGACATTTTAAAATTTTTTTGTTATCATTTTTATAATTAATTACACACATTTAGTTATTTCTTATACACCAGTTACATACATCATCGATAAAGAGAAATCAATTCCATTTAATTCTCTTATCTTATTTTCATTAACTTGATAAAACATTTCGTTTCATTTGTTCTTTATAAGATAATAAACAATATTACCTAGAAAGCATTGAAATTGCTCTCAGAATTGCGCCTTTAAAAAGCGTTTTTGAATTTATTCATTCGATAAATCTGTCAAATGAATTTCATATCATCCTAGTTTATCATTTATGCTGATAAATTGTTTTGTTTACCTAACTTCTTATCAGCGTATCAATCAGAAATTGATTGGAAGGCATACTGGGCATTTATAATGACAGGATATCTTCCTAATTTCTTTTCTTCCATTCAACATATACATAAATTATTCACTATAACTTTAAAATAAATATAGTACATACAGAGGGCTCGCGCTAAACATTCGTTACCTCTCCAAATGCGATAAAATCTTAAATTTGGCGAATAAAATTGTGTTTTGGCAAAAGTATTAGAGAATGATTTTTTCCATTGGAAAGAAAAATAAATATTCAACTCGATTCTCAAAATTAGTAATTTTCGTTAGATGCGCCGTATAACCAATTAGAATTTGGTTCAAATAATATAAGCCTCAAACAAACTACCGTAAAATAGTTTTCTATGAGAAAAAAAAATTAATCATAAAAATTGTTAGGATTTGCATTTACAGAAGACTTCCAAAAATTGACTAATACTTTTGATATTTGACTAATTTACTGGCTAATAATTTGAAATCCTTAACGCCGGCCCTGATATATTAAAAAGCAGGTCATAATTAAAAAGCATGTGTTTAGGGCTTCATTTTTTATTTCTTTATTTATAAATTTATTTTTTGACTTTCTATTCTTTTATGATCAAAACTGCTGCTGAGATAAATTTTATAATCGCGATTAAATTTAGAAGAGCTACTATCATTTAGACAGTGAAAAAAATATAAGCATTTAAAAAAATAATTAAAAAAAATAGAGATACAAAGCCCCCTTTTTTAAAAAGCAATGCTAATTTAAGTTTTAATTAGTTTGTTTCTTTTGATTTCTAGTTTATGATTTTCGTTTTATTACTTGTAATTTCATGATTTTAGATTTTTTTAATAGTAGTTTTATAATTCTGTTTTTTTAATAGTAGTTTTATGATTCTGATTTTTTAATAGTAGTTTTGTGAGATCGTTTTCTTTTTAATTTTTTTATTGTACTCAATATCTGGTAATCGTGACTACAAGTAATTAATTGTTCGTAATGAATAATAATTGCTTGTAGTTATTAATTTAACCAAATTCTTAAACTAACTGTTGTCTGCGTAAGTAGGTCTGAGATAGTAACGTTCACGTTTTATCAATTTTTAAGTTAAAAAATAGTAAATAAATAGTTTCAAAAGCCAAAAATTTAATGTCAGTATTATTCATTATCATCATTATTAAACGATAAATTTCTTCTATTTATGTGAATTCTAGAACATTTATAATTATTTGCATGAAACTTGATCCTCTTTTAAGAAACATTTTCTGATAATAATAATATTCTATTTTGGCTAATTTAATAGATTTTTCTTTATATATATTCTTTAACTACGTTCTAGAAGCTATTCATATTTTGAAATTTAATTTACATAAGATTTTGCTTTTTCATTAAAATAAAAGGAATAATCAGAGTGTAATATAAGTATAAAATAAATACAATCTAACCCTGTTATAATGAACCCTGTTATAATGAACACTCGGTTGTAATGAACGCATTTAGTGGTGTCTTCTGAACTGCTATTAAATTAATTTTGTTTCTGAAGCTTATAGTTAACAGCTGGGAAATTGGAATCACATTTCTTTTTTGCAGTTGTTTAAATATAAATGATGCAAAATGTTTAGTCTATATGATAATTATGACTTTTATTTAATGATGTAATACACAGTATTAAAAAAGTGTTTAAAACGTGCAATTAAGCTGCAATAAATAAATAATGCGCATGTTTACGAAAACAGGCAAATGGGAGAGCGAATTGATTGTTCAGTTTCCAACTTTTAATTGCAACTTTTTTCAAAAATGACGGAATTCATAAACATCTGGAAAAATCCAAAAAGGTTGAAAATTGAAACGATAAACTTCTGAAAAATTCGTTACTGGGAGACGGCCAGTTCGTTATATTGAGATACTTTGAACGTTATTTACCGTTCCGACTAAAAATTTCATTACAGGAATAAATTCGCTATAAGGGAACTTCGTTGCAGAGAGACTGTACATTAGTTGATAATTTTATAAAGCAAAATGTGTACTATTGCAATCACTATTTCCAATAGTTCTACTGAACATTATTTCAAATATTTTTTATTTAGTGAATCCTCCTCATTTATAGTGCTGTTTTCACAGATGGTTCACTATAGCAGGGTCCGACTATTTTTATAAAATGTATATAAATATAAATAAAAATTTATGTATATATTAAGATAAAAAAATGTTGTAATCAGGGATGAGATTTTTCCGCTTTTTTCACTTTTATCTCTTAAATTTCAGCTTTTTTATCAAAAATTCAGATTTTCTAAAAATTTCATTTTTTTAAATAAGTATTCTGCTTTTTCAGAAAATTCACCGATTTTCAAAGAGAAACAGAAAATTCAAACTACATAGCTACCAATCCTTTCTCATTTTTACTTATTTTAGCTATTTTCTCCCCTTTTACACGCAGCAGATAAGATTTTCCGAATTTTTTACCCGCCCTCCAGATAGATCCGATTTTCGTAGTTCAAACGACGCTGCTTCTGACAAGCCTTTTAGAGGTCCCAAGCCTGGAATCTGCTAATATCTCGATTCTTATTCACACGATTTTAATATCAAACATAGCTTTTCATATTTGCGTGTTGCGATTCTTATTCACGCGATTTGAATATTGTACGTTGCGATTCTTATTTACGAGATTTAAAAATCCGATATTGTGATTCGTATTTACGCCTTTTTAAAAACCTATGTAGCGATTCGTATTCACGCAAGTTTAAAATTCAATGTCTTGATTTGCTCATGCGGTTTATAATATCAAACATTGATTTTCGTATTTATACGTGATTTTAAAATAAGGCATTGGGATTCGCATTCACGCATTCTAAAAATTATGCATCATAATTCTTATTTATGCAATCTAAAAATTACGCATCATGATTCGTATTTACGCGATCTAAAAATTATGAATCGTGATTTGTATTTACGCGTTTTAAAAATTCTATATCCCAGTTTGTATTTTCTCATTTTCAAAATCGTATATCTAGTTTCATATTCATGTGATTTCAAAATCCATAATTGTTATTCATATTCACGCAATTTTAAGATCAACTATCGCGATTCTTGTAAGAAGTAAATTTTTTTTAAAATTAGTTACTATAAAGGTGACTGTTTTTCTAACGACGATTATTAGTATATGTAAGTGTTACAACATCAGAGAAACTGGAAGGGAATATATTCAAAACTTACATTCTGTGCTTGCAAAGAAGAAAAAATAGGATTTGTCACAAGATGTTTGAAGATGGACTAACGACTAAATATAGCAAACATAAAAGATATAGCAAACAAAAGCAATCACTTAAAAAGGGATTTAATTAAAAAAAAATTTTTGGGGAAAAAGAGTTAATTAACTCATCATCAAAATTTTATTTATAATTGCTGTTATTTATGCTATAAAATGCAAAATTCTTATCAAATAAAAAACAATTATCTAAACAGTTGCTGATTGTCATGTAATTTTTCAAACTAAAATAGCAATTTTTGTATGTTAAGGAGTTACTATATATTTCTACTTCACTGTTATTGATATGTTTCAGAGGGCTGTAGTTAGATTAGACTATAATATGAACATAATGATTCGGTCCATTGTTAAAGTTTTTTTTTCCAATATTATTTAAAAAGTAATATTACTGATATATTTGCTATAAATCCCATAACAGTATTTATTAAAAGAAAGGAAATATTAATGTATATTCTCAGTAATTTTAATTTGTTAAACCAGGTAGTTTTTCAAGTAATAATTGTCTCTTATGTGAACTGAGGAAAAATATAATTTCTAGCTTTATTTTTTCAATTGGTAATTTTTTTTCACTAAATGTTAAGTATCAATGTAATCGTTTTTATAATCATAGATTAGTACACAATTGTATGTCAACACATCATTTATTACCTTAAACTGTCTGGAATTTGTTATTAAAGGGTTGCGCTTGCGTAAAATTTACTCTCGTGGAAATTCAGCTTTTTTGCGTTTTGGCTAATCTCATCCCTGTGTAATAACTTTTCCTTAACGCTTGTAATAATTAATCGTAATTATGACTCAATAATGTCATATTAATCATTTTTAATCATTAATTATTTATCTCAGTGTGATTAAATAAGTAAAGCTCTTTTTCACAATTTCTTTCTTTGTTTATTGCGGAGGCGATTAGAATAAGAAAATAAAAATAAATTTCTTTCTGATAGTTATTTTTTTCATCTTAAATTACTTATACAGAGCGAATGATTTGTAACGTCTTTTAATGAAACTATCTATTTAATCTTTCGTGCCTTTATTGAATTAATATTATTCGTTTTTTTTGGTCAAGGAAAAGATTTCATTCGTATTTTATTGAATATCTTTTTAATGATACAATCAACGAATGTTAGACGTGTTTAAAGGCATTTAGTGAGAGTTTCCTTTTGCAAGTTCCTTAGTTTGAAAATTTGAAAGAAATAATCCGATTTTTATATTCAAGATTTATTTCTTCTGTGTGAAAAAAAAATCTTTTCTTCTTTTCTTTTGCGCATTTATCAAATTATATTATCTGAGGTTTATGTTATTTTCGTTTAAATGTTATGCATTTTTACAATGAGTTTTTTAAAATTTCGTTGCATTTATGAAAGCATGATTTTTCGTTCTTTAAAGAAATGTTTTTATTTATTTATTTTAATATCGGAGATTATTCGATGAACAAGCAGCCAACAAGATAGCAAAACTTTCAACAGTAAAAAAATAGTTAATAAGAACTAAGTTTCATATTTATTGTTGCACACTACAATAAAACTTCAAAATCCGCGTTCCTTATTGAAAGTAATAAATAAAATTAAAACAAAATGTGAATGTTTCTTTTTTCTTGTTATTCTGCCGTTTTGAATAAAACACTATACTTTTGCTTTGTAAAAAATTGGATGAGGGTATACTATCTTAATCCTTAGATAATTGATAAAAAATATGATTACTTAACATTGTTGAACGCATTTTATCTTTTCAAACAAAACTAATCTAATGGTTTTATTGTTTATCGCTTTAGCTTATTTAATAATAGTCATTAATATTTTAAATGTTTGTAATTTTTTTAAAAAAAGTTTTGTTTTAAAGAAATTTAAATTATTTTTTTATGCCCAAAAACATTGAGTTATGGAATAAAATAAATAATTTCTAATTTTATTATTGGTTGCTGGAACTCAGTAATATAATTACCATAAAGCGCATTTTGCATAGACATGCTGTTAACCAGAATGAGCATTAGTAAACTTTAAATAGCTATTTCTGAAAACGTTTTCTTAGATCACTTTTTTTTTATTTTTATAATATACATTTTAAGTTTTTGTAGCTTGTTAACTATGTAGCCACTATGTAGGTTGTGTTGCATGTAGTTTTTTTTTCTTATTGCGCTTTTAGTTTTTGAATAATATTTTAATAAATGAATTTAAATGCATTTGTTTACTATGCCGTAATTTCTTTTAAATTAATTTTAAAAGAAAGTTTCGTATATCGTAACATATGTATATCAGTATTGTACTCTCTGCTAAATTTTTAAATAAATTCAGATGAAACTTCGAGCATTTTTTTGGTTGGCAAATTTTTTCCTTTGAATGTTACTTGCGAATTTCTTTTATTAAATATAAACAGAGATGATTGCGCTCCGGAAAAAATCCGGATTTTTCATTAAACGCGCTCCGGAAGTTTCCGGAAATCTGAGGTCCAAAAGTTTCAAGAAATTATTGATCACATTTATGTATTAAAAAAATTATGTTTTATTTAGAAATATTAGAACTCGAATTTATACTTGGCATCTCTTTCATTTGAAAATTTTTTTTGAGGAGAATAATAAATGTGATTAGAGATAAAAGTAAACTTATGCATAATTATTCATTTAAATTCTGCTGCATGTAATTTATTTAGAATTTCATGTTTTGAAAATATCAATAATTTAAATTTATGAAGACATTAATTTTTTGCAATACGTAATTAATGATTTTATTGGAGAAATTTTCAGGATTTTTGAGTTGGGCTCACAATTACCCCTGAATAAATGAGAACATGTAGAATATTATTACAATTACTGAATTTGTATTTATATTACATATTCCTCGTTGATTGTTTTAATGAATAAATTACTTGTAGTTCTAAAAAATTAATAAACCTTTTATCAATCAATATTAATATTGTAAACTTTATATTATACGAACAACAGGTGAATGGGGGGGGGGGGTATTTCTTTCCAAGTTTGTCAATGTATTTCAATGCCAAGTGCATTAATTCCCCCTTTCCCGCGTCGCATTAATTCAGTCTTCAAAACGTGCTCTGTTTATTGTTGTGTTTTTCAGGAGAACTTAAAAACATTATCCTATTTGAAGTGGTTATGAGTCATTCTTTTAGCATTCTTTTTTATTCCTACATCACTAGAGGTTTCGACTTCCTCTTTATTTCCAATTCCGACTAGTCTGCAAAGAGAGAAAATCATACAATAAGTTTGGTTGTATTCGTTTCAGTAGCCTGCTTGGCGAGCTAAAACTCAATCCTACTTTTTCTCCCAGTAGCAACCCTGTTCGCTTCAGGACAACGACGGCATGCAATAACATTACAGTTCAGTAGCTGTTCAGTGTTGTTTGGGTTGGTGCGTCGGGGTAAAAAAACTTTAACTTGACCGACAGTTCGTAGGACATGCTGAAAACAGATGGATAACATTCCAACCTGCAGCTGTGGGACATAATTTTATTTTCCTGTGGAATATTTTTTATTAAAAATTGTATTTGTGTGCTTTATTTTGGATTACTCGTTTCTTTGGATTTACTGTGAATGAAGCTAGTGTGTTTTTTGAAAATTTTTCACGATGTCAGGTGCAACATCCGTCTCTCACCGGACCCAGAGACAAAAAATGAAGCATATTTCACCCTTGATGTATCATCTCCCGCCGGCAATTTGGTCGGCAGTTATTGAAGAAAGTGATTCTGACAGTGGTTCAGAATCTTCCCGTTATTCAGCTTTAGTATCATCTGATGGTTGTGGAACTGACTCAGATTCAGATTATAGTAAGTTTTGTAAGAATAATTAAAACACTGTTCAATGGTCAATGACCATTACTAATAATCTTTTGAATAAAAAGAAATTAACTCGCTACTTGTTGGTTATAAACAGTTGATATGACCGGAAAAGATATGGCTTAATAATTAGTTGATTTTTTTAAATGGATTTGGGGAAATGTTTTTATTTTTCATTATTGTGATTCTTAGTTAAATTAGTAATTTTATCCTGCTATTCAGCTTTTGTGTCATACTTTGTGGAACCGATTCAGATTACATGAAGTTTGATAAATTACTTGTTATTTATTATAATAACTACTTGTTGATTATTATCATTTCATATGATCGAAATTTATATGTGCTTTCATATTAAGGGTTGATTTTTTTTTAAATTAATTTTTTATTATCAATTGATATGATCGGCTTTATGCATAGCTGATTTTTTTAAAAATGGATTTGTGAGAAATAGTTTTCTTTTTGTGATTCTTATTTAAGTCGGTAATTTTATTTTATTCAACTTAAGTATTATATTTTGGGGAACAGACTCAGATTATATGTAAAGTTAATAAACTACTTGTTGATTATTATCAATTGAAATGATCGAAAATGATGGTAGCTTTCGTTTTCGATTTCTTTCTTTCTTTTTTTTTTAATAGTTTATTATTAGCAATTGATATTATTGGAAATGATGAGGGCATTTTGCTTAGTTTATTTTTTAAAAATGAATTTGTAAGAAATTTTTTTTTAAGTAATTCTTAGTGAAATCAGTAATTTTATCCTACTATTCATGCTTAGTATCATATTTTGGGAAACAGACTCGGATTACATAATGTTTAATAAACTACTTGTTGATTATTATCAGTTGAAATGATCGAAAATGATGGTAGCTTTCACATTAAAGGTTTGATTTTTAAAAAATAGTTTATTATTAGCTATTGATATTAGTGGATCTCTCTCATGGATGCTCTCATGGATGAGAGCTTTTTGTTTAATTTTTAAAAAAATATTAATTTGTAAGAAATAAAATGTTTTTATTGTGATTTTAAGTTAAATCGGTAATTTTATCCTGCTATTCAGCTGTAGTATCATATTTTAGGGAACAGACTCAGATTACATTAAGTTTAATAAACTACTTGTTGATTAATATAATTACTATTTGTTAATTATTATAGTAACTACTTGTTGATTATTAGCAATTGATATCATTGGAAATGATGAGGGCTTTTTGCTTAATTAATTTTTTAAATATGAATTTGTAAGAGATAAATTTTTTTTTGTGATTCTTATTTAAATCAGTAATTTTATCTTTCTATTCAGCTTTAGTATCATATTTTGGGGAAAAGACTCAGATTATCTGAAGTTTAATAAACTACTTGTTGATTATTATCAATTGAAATGATGGTAGCTTTCATTTTCGATTTCTTTTTTTTTTTTAAATAGTTCATTATTAGCAATTGATATTATTGGAATTGATGAGGGCTTTTTGTTTAATTGATTTTTTAAAAATAAATTTGTAAAAATTTTATTTATTTATTTTTTTATTTATTTTTTTAATGTGATTCTTAAATCAGTAATTTTATCCTACTATTCTGCTTTGATATCATATTTTGGGGAACAGACTCAAATTATATTAAGTTTAATAAACTACTTGTTGATTTATTATAATAACTACTTGTTGATTATTCTCAATTGATATGATCGGAAATGATGGAAGCTTTTATAATAAAGGATTGATTTTTTTATAATGAGCTTTCATAAAAAATAATTTAATTTTTGTGATTTCAAGTAAAATGATTAGTTAGGCTATATTCGACTCTGGTATCATTGGTTGTAGAACAGACTCATATTACAGTGAGCTTTATAAGAGTATTAATTAAGTAGTTATTTGTTTAAGTACATAGTTGATTTTTTTCTCAATTTATTTGATCAAAAATGATGAGGTTATATTAGTTATGATTTTTTTTAAAAATAGTTTTCATGTAAATTAATTTTTTTTTATTTTCATTTTATTCATTAAAAAAGTAAAATCAGCAAATTAATTTTGCTATTTTGGCTTTAGTGTCATATGAAGGTTATGAAATAAGCTCCGATTACATTAAGTTTTTAATTAAATCACCACTTGTTGAGTGTCAATTGATGTAATTAAAAATGATGAAGGTTTTTCATGTTAAAGTGTAGATTTCTTTTTAAAAAATTTTCACGGAAAATATATTTTTAATTTTTTATTTTTTTGCTATTCTAAGAAAAATTAGTCATTTTTTTCCGTTATATGGACTTAGTGTCATGTGATGATTGTGGAACAGTTTTTGTAGCTGATTCTAGTAGGTTTTATAAGAATAATAATTAAACCCCTATTTGTTGGTTGTTAACAAATATGATCTAAAATGATGTTTAAATGTTAAATATTTTTAAAAATAGTATTGGGGTGGGAAATTAAATTTGTTGTGACTCTTTAAGTAACCCCAACATTGTTAGCTAATTTCTAATATTCATTCAAAGAGTTATGAAATGAAGTGTTTTGATTTCTTTTATGTGCAGTGAGTGAAATTATTGGTAGACTTACTTCATAGTTTCTATTATTCAGCTTTTGTAATTCCACTACTTCATAAATCTTTTCATATGGTTTTAGTGTTAAGTTAATATGGAAGCCATAAGGTTCTCTATATGACAGGGGTGACCAACCTGCGGCTCTTTGAAGGATTATTTGTGGCTCTCGATAAATGTATCCAAGTTCCCTTTTCATTTTTGTGCTATTATATTTTAATATTTTTCTGAATCCATTTGAAATTAACATAATTCAAGGTGAGTTTTCCATTTCCAATATAATTATGACCCAAAAAGCATCTGAAGAACTAGAATTAATAGAGATGCAAAACGATGAAGCTCTACAATTAAAATATAAGTCGACGTCGATTACTGAATTTTGGAAATTTGTACCAGAATCGAAGTATTCTGTATTATAAAAGGCTGCTTGTCGAATTATTTCAATATTCGGAACAACGTATTTATGTGAATAATTTTATTCCACTTTAAAATTCGTGAAATCCAAACACCGATCAGTATTAACTAACCAGCATCTCAAAGAATTACTGAGAAGTACTGTCACCAATTATTCATCAAATTTTAAAGAATTACCAAGAGAAGTAAAATAAATGTGTTTAATTTTTTACATTTAAATTCAATACACATATTTTGTACTTTTATTTATATGTTTTCAATAAATATAATTTCTGTAAGAAAAAAAATTTTAATGCCTTTTTTGCATAACTTTTAAATACGTATTTAATTGCGGTTCGCGGAAAATTTCAAATTTTGAAAAATGGCTCGACTATCAAGGAGCTTGGCCACTCCTGCTATATAATATGCTGATTGTCATATTTTAAGATTTTTTTTTCCTTGAAATTCTATCATTTTCAATTGTGTATCTTGTATGGGCATTACATTAAATATTAAACCTCCTATGGTTAGCTGGGTGACAGTAACCTTTGATCAAATACCTAACCTAACCTAACCTTTGTATACCTAACCTTTGATCATTTTGCCACCAAGGATTATTAACAGACACTGTTTTCACCAATCTTAATGGAAACACTTGTGTGCTTTGTTCTTTGGGCTATCTTCTCGCCTAAATGATTGATACTATAGATATCACGTCTTTTTATTGCATGCATGATTTGCATTTTAGTAGTTTCTTCTCACCTCTTATCAAATCATTATTCAACCGTAAAGTTGTTCTTGTGTTAGTTGAATCATATAGTTATAGCATTTCTTTGAAAAACTTAGTTATCTTATATTCTATTTATCTATCTTCCTCGATATATGCATATTTCAAATATTTTAATTAGAAAGATAAATTTTGGAAGATTTTTTAAAATAAAAAAAAATTAAACGCTTATTTCTTTATTTTTTGAATAAGAATAATTTAATGTAGTTAACTTAATTTATGTCACTTAATAGTTAAAGTGAAAGGAAAAGTTTTTTTTGGAAATAATTGGCTGTCATATTTTCGTTGTTTTCCCCTTTAAATTATTTTTAAGCAAAAGTTTTTCAGTTTTTTTTAGTGTGTTTTATGTATTCAATAGCAGATAATTATTTAATTCAATAAAATTTGTGAGTGTTTTTGCTATAACATATGTTAAAAATATCAGTCTTTTATTTTAACATGCATCTATAACATACTTAATGGAACATGATTACAATTTGTCTTCATCTGGATAGCAGGGAAAATACAGGAAAATTTTTAGTTTCTGAAGAAAGTTAGAAAACTTATTATCTTTTAGTAAAAGATAAAAAAGGAAACTTTTTGATTAAAATTACATCATTAAAAAATTAATTAAAATTTATTAGGAAAATTTTTTTTCCTTCTGCTTGAGATTTTTTAACGGATCTTAGACATTTTTACATAGCTTATTTCTAAAATGGCAATAAATTTTTTCCTGGAAGCTACTGTTTTTTTTAATGTCATTTTTAGCCTATTTTTTTTATTGAAGTGTTTAAAAACGGTATTCGTAACAGGGGGCTGCATAAAAGTCGCGACAAACTTCTAGGAGACTTAGAGCACATCACCGGGATTAACATTGCATAGGACCCGTGTTCGGAAATGTCGTCATACGCAGCTAGGGGCGCTTCCCCTATTATGAACTGTTTCTTCGTGTCCTTCTAAACAGATCCTAATAGCCAAACGCCCCTATCCGCGTGCCATGACATTTTCGACATGGCATCCTAGGCAATTTTAATTCCGATCGTGTGCCCTTACTTCTCGAATTTTTACGCAACCTTCTGTAATTTATAACGTAAATAATGTAAATAATATAAAAATTTGCTTACAAACATTTGTTTCAACATCAAAAGTGCCATTCAGAAATTTTAAAAAATTGAGAAGGTATATAATGTTCTATTTTCAGGTTTATTCCAGTCTTTTATCTAGCAAGAATGCTGCCCATTGTTGAGAATTTTTTAACGATTAACCAATGAATAGATAAATTACGTGTAAAAGATATAAACGCTATTCTAATAAGTGACTCATTGGTATAACATTAACTATTTCTTCTCTTGTTTTATTTTAAAAATCTCAATATTCTGACTAAACCTAAACGTGAGAGGATTGGTCCACTAATAATCAAACTTGGATTAAACTTTTAGTATATTTATTTAGATTGGCTTTTTAGCCCTTTGTCGGAGAATTTTTATTAAAAAATATTATTCAGTCTTTTTTCATTATTTTGTATTAATTTAGGTTAAAAATGTTATATTAATTTAGGTTAAAAATGTTATATTAATTATTAGGTGAAAAATATTATATTAGTACCTTAATAATTAGTATTCTAATATTTTATGGTAATGAAATTCAGCATGATACAACGGCATTTTTTTCTGTGTTTAAGGTAAAATCTTCCAAACACTAATAATTTTTAAACAATTTTTCAAATTTACTCTTATTTGTAGTTATTTGAATCTATGGGAAACAGTTATTCATCATTGAAACTTCTTTAATTTACAAAATCAATTATCTGATAAATTTTTGAATATGAATGCAAAATTGTTTTTCCAACTACTTTTTGGGGATTTTATATTTTAGCACAAATTTGATCTTGATAATCTAACAGATTTTTTTGAGTAACTGTTAGATTGTTTTTTATAATTAAGAAATATTAAAATATATTTTTACTTGTAATTAGGGCGCCAGAAAAAATTACATAAAAGGGACACCGGTGTCCCCGTCTGCGTCAAGAGTTTAAAAATGAATCATTAAATATCATGTTTGTAAAGGATGAATAAAATTGTTAAAAAATAAAAAGTCTGAATTAACCAAATTATTTGTAAATGATCCAAAAATCTCAACTGCATTTAAAATTTTCATCCTAATTAAAACACAAATTGTTTTGCTGGAACTTGGACGTATATCGTTCATAGTTCTCCAATTATAAATCATTGTTCTACGACGTTAAAAGACAAATTATTGAATATCATGTTTTTTTAAAGGATGAATAAAATTGTTAAAAAAATAAAAAGTCTGAATTAACCAAATTATGTGTAAATGATCCAAAAATCTCAACAGCACTTAAAATTTTCATCCCAACTAAAACACAAATTATTTTGCTGGAACGTGGACGTATATGGTTCATAGTTAAATCATTGTTCTACGACGTACGTCGCAAATTTAAGCACTTTTTGCTTTATGGGCAATTTCACAGTAAATTGTCAAACTATTGTCTGCAACAAAAATCATTGATATAATTTATTTTAGGTTAATAAGATGTTCAAGAATATGTTGTTTGTAGTTTGTTTCATTGTTTAGAGTTTTGTTTATTGTATCAGATTCAGTATTTAAGTGGGAAATATAGCAGAATTCTTGCAATAAAGGAAAGGAAAAAAAAAAAAAACTTTTTGTAATTTATTATTAATTTTTTTTTTACTTGAAATGTATTTTCAAACTTTATTCACCAACATGCTTTTTCAGTTTGGATTAGAATCGCCTTCTTTTTTCTTCTTCTTTTTTTAGCAGTTAGAAATATAACCTGTTATGTAGTTTTGTTCTGTAAGATAAGAAAGATATGAAAAAGATTTATTTATTATTTTTTTAAGTAAGCTTTCTTCGAAAAAAAAAATTATTTTAAATTTTTACCACATTTAATGAAATTATGCAAAAAAAAATTGCATAATTATTGTTTACTTTTTTATTTTTCGAGAACTTTATTTAACATCAGTCAAACTCGTTTATAACGAACGTGAAAAGAACGCAATATTTTCTCATTATACCGATTTTTTGTAAAGAACGGGTACGTGAATAAACATCTCAAAAGCTCATACATACTTACAAAATTATAAACAAAATACTTGATTTATCTATTTTTTATTTATATGTTTGCTAGATTTAAGACATTCTGACTTTCAGCTGTCTTCAGAATGTTAAGCGAATTTTTCCGAGAAGGGATTAGTTAAGTGATAGAAATTTAATGAATCACAAAAATATTGTTCGTTAAAAGAGATCTGTGCTCCAATAGACTTAACATTGTACCAACCAAGTATTTTTGATTTGTTCGTTAAATACGAGTTCTTTTTAAGTAAGACCGCGTTCTAAGCGAGTTCGACTGTATTTATTTTAAAGAGAATATACGAATTCAAGTTTTTATGATTTAACCCTTTCGTTACGGCAGTCCCCTCCGCTGAAGTGACGCCACTGAACGACGCTCCACGCCCGAGGTGTGCACATTACATGCCACTAAGCTGATGTTCGGATTTTTTTACTTAAGTGTTTTGCTGATTTTGTAAGTATTATAAATAAATATGTAATTTCCTGCAAAAATATGCAATTGAATAGCGCATTCAAAATATATTTTTAGTGGTATTTTATTTTATAATCGTCGTTGAACAACCGACCCAATTTCTTGGGTTTACGACCACTAATGTTCAACTCCGTAGCCTTGTAATTTTGAACCCAATCCAGAAGACAAGGGAACTCCTGGTTCAAATATAGGGAGACATTTGCCATCGTGGAGGACTTTTTGATGGAACTAACCCGCATTTGCGTTAAATGGAAAGGAAATCCACGGAAACCTCCCACGGTTAGCCTAACGGCAAGGGGACTCTAACCCATGATCCGTCTACCACTGAGGATATTTTACGTGAGACCTGAGGTCCGTGCGAGCCGGGTGCGGAATTCGTATCGATTAGCCATCGCTGGGATTCGAACCCGTTTCACCTCATTGGAAAGCGAACGGTCTATCCCCTGAGCCACCATGGCTCATTTTAGTGGTATTATCACGCTGATGTTGGCTGAATTCAGCTCTTGTAAACACAGCTTGTTCGGTGGAAGCCGGTGAAATACGTCGTTCGTACACGTAGGTCACGTAGATGCCGGTTAAATGCAACGGTCACACATACAGGTCATCTCGGAGATGGCGGCTAAATACTGCTCTCGTAACGAAGATATTAAGTTAAATGTATGAATCTGTGTGTTAAATACTGCGCTCGTAACGAAGAGGTTAAGTTAAATGTATGAATCTGCCTGTTAAATACTGCTTTCGTAACGAAGAGGTTAAGTTACATGTATGAATCTGTGTGTTTTATAACGCTTGATTGACAAAGAGAGCGTCACGAATTTCAAACGTCTACGAACTGTTTAATATCTGAGTAGGAAAATCATTGAAGCAATGGAATGGGAGGAAACTAAGTTAAATGATAGTGTTAAAGTGCCTACACCTGAAGAAGCGGTGTGCGTATTTAAAAAAAGAATAATCTTTCAGTGTTATTCATATCTAAATAATCACTGATAATATTCTCGAATTGTGTGAATAAATGTTTTTAACATTTTTATGACATTTTATAATCGTGCAATAACGTTTCTTAAATGATGCGTGAAGTGGTTTAAGACATGGGTGAAGAACCTCAGATGGATTAATTGAATAATGTTCTAATTTGACTAGCGTGCTGGCTTGTTGACAAACATGCAATTACAGTAACTGTACATCTTATTTCACAGTAGAATGAAATTAATGATTTAATTCTAAATTTGTCTTGTTGTATCATAACGAAAATTTACTCTATTTCCATTTTTATGTTTGACTGAATAAAATGACTTTGACTAGTTTATCATTCTATAACGGGAGAAACTTAAGAGGCCTCTTCCCTCGTACCAAAGTTAACCGATAAAAAGGAATAAACAGAAGGGGGGGATTTATGCATGCTTTTTAATAGTCTTATTTAATTATCACAAATGAGGTCGTCAATTACAATAGAAATATAGCTGCCATTGTTGTAGAACTTTTATTTTTTTCCTGACAAAATAATACTGTACGATTTTTTAATCAGCATTTTTTGAAAGGTAGTTTATCGTTAAAGGTAGTTTTGTTTTAGATTTTTTTATAAATGTCTTTGTTTATTGAGTAATTTACGTTAAGATAATTTTTCAGCATCTTCTAAATCAGTTTAAATGTTAATAAAAGTATGTTTTAAAGTATCCTAACATAGACAAACATACAGCATTGAATTAGTTATTCAAAATTACTAACGGCATAATTTTATTGCTTTACACATTTTTGAGAAAAAATTCATTAAGTTCTAAAAATTATAAGTTCTATTTCTCTTACTTTTAGAAAGCAGCGCTCTTTTATTTTCCACCTTTTTGTCGAATTGGTGTATCATCAAAATTTTGCTTAAAGTAATACTAATAATAATAATGAATAAACCAGAGAGAAACGAATAACGAATTCGTTACGAGAGAATTCGTTAGAGGTTTCTCTAACGAATTTTATCTAAAATCCAAGATGGTTGATTTCAAAAGTGCTGTTATTTGTAGTTTAAATAAAAAATTCTCCTGATTTTAGTATACTTCAGAAAATTATTTAAATGAAAGAGTTTTTGATTATAACTCTTATCAGAAAAGGTTTGTTAATCGGTTTATTTTTTACTTGAGTATTTAAATAAGTATAACCGCTGAATATATATTGTTAGCGTTTGAAAGATTTTCTTTTTAAATATACTAAAATTTCTTTTTGTTTTAAATCTCTTTTCAAAATTGTTTTTAAATTAATTAAAGAATATGTTAAAGTTAAGACCCGGATTTTGATGACATTAGCATTCTTTTTTTTGCATTTTGTTTTTTCGTTTTTAGGGAATTTCTTGTTATTATTAATTTAATTTAATTTATTTATTTATTTAATTATTTTTGAGTTTTTTTTTTGCTCCATTTTTTTTATTATTTCTTTGACTTCGGTAGTTTTTATGTTCATTAAAATTTATCTGCAAAACAGAAATGTTCAGGAGTCGATATATTTTCCTTTTTTTCGCTCAGTATTTATTTCATACTTAATTGAACGTGGAATATGTACAGAGATGCCAACTTGCTCCGGACAGCGAACAAATATTATCTTTCATTATCGGATATTTCTTACTTTTTCGCACAGCGGATAAATATTTTTATTTTCTATATTTTCTTTTTTTTCCTAGTCTTTTGATATACGATTCTTGGTTGAGTAAATTTGATTTATAGGGTTATTACTTACCACTATTTCTAAATAATTCAATGCCTCATGTAAAACGCCAACTTGTTACAGTTATACCGGATTGAGCCTTTTAAAAATGTGACAAAATTAACCGAAAATCCGTATATTTTAGTTTAGTTCTCTACCGTTTCTTGACATATTTTGTCCAGAGCAGTTGGCATCTCAGTTTGTTATATATTTTATATGAATGAACGTTATTTAAAAAGACGAAACCATTGTTTTAGTTTAATATTTCTTTTTAAATTATTGGGAATTTGTAAATTTTTTTTTTGTGTTTTTAAAGACAATATTTGCATATTTTAAGAGTATCTTTAGGGATTTTTTAGGTCATCAAAATCTGGGCTATAGTTGACGTACAATCTAAAATGAAATCAATTATTACTATTCAAAACTATAAATTCAAATAAACAATAAATATACTAAAAAAAATTATTTGCAACTCCATTTAGTGTCAGTAATCAGGGGTCTGTCCAGACGTTTTGTGAAAGGTCCTGTTTTTGTAAAATTGTGAAAAAATTACTCGTAATTTGTGAATATAAAATAAACGCTAAGTCACATTCTTTCAACCAGGGTCCTGCTTTTGTGAATTTGTGCAAATAGGATCCTGTTATTGCCAAAAACTTCTTCAAGGAGTTTTTAAATTGTAAAGAGATACAAGATTATGCTCAACACTGTAAAATTATAATTAAAAAAAATTAAATTTTAAAAAATAAACAGCACTTGCTGCTACTAAATTAGAGATGCAACATTCAAATATTTGGTATTAAGCCTATACTGCTGAACGCAGAATATTCATTTCGGACGAATAAAGGAAGAAGCGTCTGCCGAAGACAAAATTTAGTTCGTTTACTTGTCTTTCTCCCCCCCCCCCTTTGGGAAGGGTTTATTCGATTAACAAAACAATAATTTTTTTTCGATTATTACAATAATTTATTATTTGATTAACAAAACAATAATTTATTGTTTTCTTTAGAAAACAAATTTGTGAAGGGTTCGGTTGAAAGAAAAATTATTTTGTGAAGGGTCCGTTTTTAAGTTAAAATATTTGTGAAGGGTCCATTTTTATGAAAAGATATTTAGTGAAGGATCCGTTAACGAAATTTCTTCTAAACAGTCCCCTGAATATGCAATAAATATACTAAAAAAATTATTTGCAACTTCATTTAGTGTCAGTAATAGTGAAAAATATTGACAGTAGTTTGATTTAATTTATAGTCTTCAGTGTTATTTATTCTTTTTCTTAGTTGGTTTAACTATGGAATTAAATGTGTTTTTTTCTCAACCTGAATCAGCAGATATTTTATTTATTAAAAATCTGGGCTTTAGTTGACATACAATCTAAAATGAAATCAATTATTACTATTCAAAACTATAAGTTCAAATATGCAATAAATATACTAAAAAAAATATTTGCAACTCCATTTAGTGTCAGTAGTAGTGAAAAATATTGACATTAGTTTAAATCTAATTTATAGTCTTCAGTGTTATTTATTCTTTTTCTTAGTAGTTCTTAGTTGATTTAACTATGGAATTAAATGTTTTTTATTTCTCAACATGAATCAGCAGATATTTTTTTTATTATGAGTCACATTCATTGTGTATATATTTGGCATAAATGAAATTATTGGTCACTTAATTGTTCGAAATAACCTTTTGAAATGTTAGTTCCGCATACAAGCGTGCATCTTTCGTTCCGAATCACCTGGTCGAATGCGGGTTTTTCTTTTTTCTTTTTTTTCTTCTTTTTTTTCACAGCATCTGGGAAAACTCTGAAATCCCATTTTCCCTCATTTGTAGTAAACGCTAGATTCTTTTTCGTTTCTAGGGTAAAATTTAGTTTATCAATCATAATCTTTCAGGTCATTTCCCGAATTGATGTATCTTTTTATTACGCTTTATTTGTTTTTAAATCAAAGAATTTATGATTTCCTCTAGAATTTCATTGGTGCACTGCATTTGTATTTAACTTTAATTTAGAATTCTAACTTGAAATTTAAATGAGTTATTATTTTTTTTTCAAGATATAAAATTATTATTATTGACATCATTTTTTTTAATTTTCTTTTTTTAACCAGGATTTTGATTTTTGTACGGCCAAAATTTAACTCTAAATTCATGAAATCATGGGTGCCACGTGTGACTAAAAATGTAACAAGTGGGAGAGACTATCATTTCGTTTATATTTATTCAGGGTGCGTAGCGTTTTTAAAAAGTGCTTAAAGGTGCTTATTTTCGATTTTCGTTTTTTAAAAGCCCTTAAAGGTGCTTTTTTTCATTGGGTGTTTTTAAAAAGTGCTTAATTTTCCCTTGCCATGTTGGTTTTCGCTGCGAATTATGAAAAAAGACACAGTTCACATTGTTCTATTCAACGTTTTCACAATTAATTTAACCCTAATCTATTTCGGCTTATTGTCAGTCCCTAGCATATGAAAACACCATTTGTTTTTTTATGATTCTAAATTAAATGATTTTTGACAATTGTCTAAAACAATGCCAAAAAGTTTTTTTTTTTTTTTGACATGACGGTTAAAGCCAGGTAAAACCATGAATTGTCAGAAACTTTCCAATCCTGCCTAGTTATGATATATTTTAAAGTGCTTAAAAATATTCTTTGAGTGCTTAAAATGTGCTTATTTTTAGTTAAATAATTTGGCTACGCGCAAAACTACCAAAACTACAATCAAAACTACCACCATGACTTACATTACAAATAATTCATATTTAAAAAGAAAACATTCTTTGTCTTTGCTTTTAAGTAAACTGAAAGAAATATGCTAGAATAAGTTGCTAATTTTAATTTCTTTTAATAGATTTTTGCTATTTATTAGTCACCACCATTTATATTTTTAGTCGCCCGTGGCATCCCTGTAAAATGCAATATATTGTGACTGTGGTAGATCTATGTTATGGATTTAATGTTCATCGCGTTGGAAAATATATTGGAAAATTATTTTTTTGTTTATTGAAATATGGAGAACAAAGAGTATTTAGGGTATATCATCCACTCTCTAACCGAAGTAGGATGATTTTTAGTATATACTGAAAAATGATCCTTATGCACAATTAAAGCATTTTTCACTATTGACCAATGAAAAAAGTTGTAGTAAAACGTACCGATTTTTGAATGCCAAATGACATAGTTATTGCCAGCTTTCATTAACTATTGGCGAATCTAACTCTGAATAATCCATAAAGCGATGAAGAACTAGAAAACCTCTTCAATTAAAATTATTATTTTTTTTACTCAAAATGATGCAGTGCATGTATTTAAACTGACTTTGGTAACAAGTATTACGTAAGCACTGGAGAAGGGGGTTTGTTGTTTGTTTATTTTTGCTGACAAAGAGGGAGGAAGGCTAAGAGCAATGCTTACGTTAGATATTAAAATCCCCTTATTCTCAATATTTTCTTCAAAACCAAAATTGAAAATAAAAGTTTAAATCTGGGCAAGAAAAAGAAGAAAAAAATTTTTTTTTTCTCGTAAAGATTCAGAGGTCAACAGTTTTGAACACTTTAGGAAAACAAAAGTTTCTTGAAGAAAATTTTACTCAATTTTTTAAATGAATTGAAACATACTTATGCAAAATTTACATCTTTTTGTAAGAATTTAAAGAACTAACGGACTTTCTTGCGTAAGCATGGGAAGGGTCTGTGATTTGTTTATTTTTGCTGACTAGTGGAGTTCAAAATTGCCGAAAATATGCTTACGTAATGTTCGAACGGCCCTTTCAGATGATTTTGGTGAGTTCGTAAATATTAAGACTGATAAAGAAATATAGTTCAAGAATTGTTAGCAATTGGAATAAAAATTCTAAGCGCAAATCGCATTCACTAATATTGTATTGTAATCACGTATTAGATGCTTACGTATAATATGCTTACGTAATGTTTGAACGGCCCTTTCAGATGATTTTGGTGAGTTCGTAAATATTAAGACTGATGAAGAAATATAGTTCAAGAATTGTTAGCAACTGGAATAAAAATTCTAAGCGCAAATCGCATTCACAAATATTGTATTGTAATCACGTATTAGATCTTGTAATCATTGTTAAAAAAATGACTTGTTTCATTTTTTAAACAATGATTTTTTAAATAAAATCGAGATTTTTTTTTTATTTAATATGGAATTTAAAGAAATAATAACTTACGCTACTTTTTAATACCTAAACCTAAATGTTGATTACATTGTATAAGTCAATGACAACTTCTTCACAAATATATATTTCGATTTTTTTTTCTTTCTTATTATAAGCTTGTATAAAAGGCAAAGCTAATGGACCAAGACAGGCAAAAGAAACGACTTTAGGTCAAACATTGCATTAAGTTTCACACAGTTATCAAACAAATAGTGTTTGTTAATTTATTGCTAAATTTTAATCAAAGGTGATTTTCTAAATGAGAATGAGAATCAATTTCTATTTTTCGAAGAAAATAGAATTTTCCCCTTCAAAATTTTTTCCGAATTCCTTAAACAGTACTATAATCTCTTTTAAAATTATAAAATAAAAAAAATAAAAATACTTCCTGAACTGTGCAGATATTTTTGAAATGATTTTAGAATAAATGAATCGGTATTTTTTTGCATCAAATGGTGTAAAAATTATTTATTTTAATTTTTAAAAATTTTCCTGAATTTCCCAAATTTCTAAATATTAAAAAATGGTTTATTTTTTAACTCATTACATGGAAATATTATTTTTTCACGTGAAGTGTTACACGAATGTTTGCATGTCAGGATAGCTTTCCAAATATTTTTATATTCAATGATATTATCATTTGTATGTTTTAATAAATTTTGTCACACTTTTCCGCATTCTTAAAATATAACTGACGAACAATCTTGGAAAATAACTAATTATTAATTCTCGATGTGTGTTAATTAAGCTTACTTTTCATTACTTTTAAACGTTTAGCTTATCATTAAGATAAAAGAACTTATTCCAGAAAAATTTTCTTATCATTATCTCTACCATTGTAATAAAACTATTGTCTGTTCTGAGAAACATGTCACTTAAAGTACAATGATCTTTCATTAATATCGCCGTTAGTCATTGGTGACAAAAAAGGTATTTTAGCAATCATTTTTAATATAAAGGAAAATGATTTTATCGTTGGCTAATTTCTTTTTGGTGTAACTTAATTGCTGTCGGGTGTTCTGTATTGTACATTTTCTTAGAAAGTACTGAAACTAAATCGATTAATGGAAAATAACTTAAAAATATTTTTAAAAAAGTCAGTTATTGAGAATAAGAATAAAATAAAGTTAAATTGTAAATTATATCAGGAAAAGAAAGTTTTAATTTTGCTTTACTTTTATAACACATTACATTTTAAAAAATTACCATTGCATGACTAATTAACTTCTAAATTAAATCATTTTTAACTTTTTTTTTTAGTATTTATTGAATTCCTTAATTAAAAATTAATTTGTAGAAAATTATTTATTGTAAGTTGACAAATTTCAACACGGATAATTAGCTTTAGTTACTTAACCAGGGTGCGTAGAGTTTGTAAAAAGTGCTTAAAGGTGCTTATTTTCGATTTTCGTATTTTAAAAGCCCTTAAAGGTGCATTTTTTCATTGGGTGTTTTTAAAATGTGCTTAATTTTCCCTTTTTTCAAAATGAGATTTTTCCCTTACCATGTTGATTTTCGCTACGAATTATGCATAAAGACGCAGTTCACATTGTTCTATTCAACGTTTTCACAATTAATTTAACCCCAATCTATTTCGGCGTATTGTCAGTCCCTAGCGTATGAAAACGCCATTCGTTTTACATGATTCTAAATTTCATGATTTTTGACAACTGTCTAAAACAATGCCAAAAGGTTTATTTATTTATTTTTTTGACATGACGGTTAAAACCAGGTAGAACCATTAATTGTCAAAAACTTTCCAACCCTGCCTAGTTATGATATTTTTATAAAGTGCTTAAAAATATTTTTTGAGTGCTTGAAAAGTGCATAAAAGGTGCTTATTTTTTGTTGAATAATTTGGCTACGCACCTTGTTAACTAACTAATAATGCCAAAGAAAAAAATAATTATTGATAAACAATACATGCATTAACTTTTAATACCTGAATATCAGTCCTGGATTTGCTTTAGGTTTCTTTAATTTCGTATACCTTAAATGCAATTCTTGGGCGATAATTGAGACATTCCACGTCTTCTAAAAGTTTCCTTAAAACTTTCTAATTGAGGAAAATCTTTACTTTCACCGACGACACCCATTACTTGATGAATTATAGTGGAATGAAATATTCCAGAAACCCTCAATTTGCAATATTTTTTTTATTCCTAAATAAATTGAAAGTCGTGCAATAAGAACTTACTGGAATAACAGATTCAATTATAAAAACTGGTTAAATTTCTGTTATTTTTTTCCTTTTTAATTTAATAAAGATGTAATGATGCATAATTTGGGATCGTTTTTTATTAACTCTCATTCATAGTTATTTTTCTTCCGTCTGTTGATTTTTGAAATTTATATGACTCAATTATGTTTCTTAAGTATTTCTCGTGGTACTCTTTTATTTGTTTGTTCTTATATCATAATTTCGAAACCTTGAACTTGAATGATTGATATAATGTCTAATGAAAATTAAATTATTTAATTATGGCAGGTTTGAGGAATTATTTTTATTGTTGATTCAAGGGCAATGGGGTTTAAAATAGGGATGTAACGAATAGTGATTTGGCCGAATACCGTATATTTGGCCAAAAATATCGACCGAATACCGAATATTTGTAAGCCGAACAGTAAATTTTTTTTAAAAAAATAAAAAAAAATAAATAAAAATAATAATAATTAAGTAAATACATATGTAAATCATTAAAGAATATTATTTTTTTATATACAAATAAGTTAGTCATTATTGAAAAACAATCAGCACTTAGCTGTATTATTGGTATGGGGAAAAGGAAAAACCTTTAATAAAAATGTTCAAAATTGTAAAGATAATTAGATAATTAGAAATTTTAACAGAGATTAAAAAAAAATTCTGGCCATAATTGTGTAACAATTAAAAAAAACGAGAAATAGTGATAAATATCGTCTTAATTCTTAAAACAAAAATTTAATGCTAAAAAAAAAATTTCGGAAAAAAAAAATTATCCATGAAACGTTAAAAGAGATAATGTCTATCAGGAACGCTTTTAAAAATGCAGTGAAAAATGCATAAAAACGCCCATAAAAAAATTAAAAAAAGATCGATCTTAATTTTTGAAATTTTTTTAAAGCTAAGCGTCTTAGTTTACCAATTACCGTATTTTCAAAAAAAAAAAAAAAAAAAAAAAAAAAAGGTCAAGTCTAATAAAAACGTCTACAAAAAAGTATTTTGAAAAAGAAAAGCTAGATAGTAACTGAAACAAGAACCGTACTTAATTTTTAAAAGAAAAAATTAACGCCGATATTGTCTATCAGGAACGCTTTTAAAAATGCAGCGCTATCATAAAAACGCCCTTAAAAAAAAAAAAAGAACATCGATCTTGATTTTAGAAATTTTTTTAAAAACTAAACGTCTTAGTTGACCAACTACCGCATTTTCAAAAAAAGAAAAAAAAAGGTAACGTCTAATAAAAACGTCTACAAAAAAGTTTTTTGAAAAAGTAAAGCTAGATAGAAACTAAAACAAAAACCGTACTTAATTTTTGAAAGAAAAAATTAACGCCGATAATCTCAATTTAGCTTTTTCATATTGCCGTATTTTTAGAAAAAAGTGGCCATAAAGAAAGTAACGTTCATTAGATACGCTCTTTAAAAAGTGCTGTCAAAAAAAATAAAATAAATAAATAAATTAAAAAAACAAGGAACGTCGATAAAAAGAAAAGTTAATAAAACAGCTAAAGAGAAGGCTCTTTAAAAAATATTGCAATCGAAAAAAATGTTTATCTTAGTTCTGAAATATAACTTAAACGTGAAGAATCAAAGCTTTCTATGTTGCCGGGCACCTGTCTTACCATGCAAAAAAATAGTGACAATAAAAGAATAAAGTGTATTAGAAACGCTCATTTAAAATGCTGCATTATAGGTAAACAAGCAAAAATGAAACAAGTAAACAAAAAAGTTCTCAATTTTTATAACATTTAGTGTTGACAAAACGAAGAAATTGACCTGCCTGAAGTTTTTTAAAAAAATCAGCCTTACATAACTCATTGTTCGGTATAAAGTAACCTAGTTTCAATTCTTCAAAATTCGCATTTCCATTTGTCTTTTTGATCATAAATTAACAAGATTTAGAACTTAACTAAGGATGTAACGAATATTCGGCCTTTTTGCCAAATATTAGTCCGAATGTTCGGCTAAGTATTATTTTGAAAAGTATTTTTCGATTAAGTTTAATTTGGGGGAAATTTGAATCGAGATTTAATAAAGGGTTATCTAAAATCGTATTTTTTACTAGGCATTATTAAAACTTGTTTTTACTCTTATTTAAGTTCTAAAATGTGTTAATTTATGTTCTGAAAGACAAATGGAAAAGTGAACTTTGAATAATTGAAACTATATTACTCTATACTGAACCATGAGTTTTGTATTGGTGATTTTTTTTTTTAAATTCAGGCAAATCAATTTTGTCGTTTTTCAACACTTAATGCTTTAAAAATCGAGAACTTTTTTTTGTTTCTTTTTTACTGGTTTTTCTGTATTAACTAAAGGTCAGCATTTTAACAGAGCGTTTCTGATAGACTTAAATCATTTGTTGTCACTTTTTTCTGTATGGTAAGACAGATAACCGGCAACATTAAAAACTGTGTTTCTCTTTAGCTCTTTTATTAACTTTTCTTTTTATCAGCTTTTTTATTTATTTATTTATTGTGACAGCACTTTTTAAAGAGCCCATCTAATGAACGTTGTTCTTTTATGGCCACTTTTTTTTAAAAAATATGTCAATGTGAAAAAGTTAAATTGAGATGCTTAGCTTTAACTCTTTCATTTTAAAATTAAGAACGATTTTTACTTCGGTTTTTTTTCTAGCTTTTTCTTTTTTAAAAACTTTTTCTTATAGACATTTTTATTATGACGTGGTAATTATGAGGGTTTCTATTAGACTTTGAACTTTACTTTTTCTTGAAATTACGGTAATTGGAAAACTGAGACGTTTAGTTTTAAAATTTTCTTTCAAAATATAAGATCGATTTTTATTTTTTCTGTGTTGCTTTTGCATATTATCTTTTTTTTTTTTTTTAATATACGTTTTTATGATAGAGCGATGCATTTTTGAAAGCATTTCCGATAGTCATTATCACTTTCAACGTTTTTTAGATAATTTTATTACGAAAAATATTATATTTAGTATTGAAGTTTTGTTTTAAAAATTAAGACAAAATTTTTCTTTTTCTATCTTTATAACTATTTTTTTAGTAACTGTTAGTCAGTTTTTTATTTATCTTAAATATTTCTTATTATCTTGATATCTAATTATCTTAAACATTTTTATGAAAGCTTTTTTTCCTTTACCCCATACCAATTATACAGCTAAGTTTTGATTATTTTTCAATAAAGACTAAATTTGTTTATAAATAAAAAATAATATAATAATTATTTTTTTAATCTTATTTTTTATTCATATTTTTTTTTTGAACAGTTGCTGCTCGGCTTTTGAATATTCATTATTCGATATTTTTGCCCGAGTATCAAAAGGCCAAATATCATATTAAAACAAAGCCTACATTTATTTCATTTGTTTATATTTTTGAGAAAATTAAAAAAGGTTTGCGTTATTTATTTATTTATTTTTTTTTGAAAAATTCTGCTAATAGTTAAAACGACTTTATTTTGTTTAATTAAATAAGAAGTTCTGCAATGTTTTGAAGCTTTTTAAACGCTATTAAATTTAGTATTTTTTTTTTTTTTTCTTAAAATTCTTTCAATGCGTGTTCGTTTGTTTTTACTTTAAGACATTGGTCTTAAGTCTTTATTATTTTAACTGAAAAAATTAAACAATGTTTTTAATGTTATAAAAATTTTTTTTCGAATTAACATTCTCTGTTGCTTTAGATTCATTCCTTTTGTTTATTTTTGATTGATTTAAAGATTCGTGATTGCTAATTTTCGAGCTTATGTTATATCGCGATACATCGCTATGTCTAACACATGATATATCACGATATAAAATTTCATATATCGCCCAGTCCTAGTTGCGACAAGCTTCTTGGAGAGTTAGTACACATCATCAGGATTAAAATTGCATAGGAGCCCATGCTCTGGACGGTCTTCATACGCCACAAGAGGCGCTATTCTGTTATGAACTGTTTCTTTGTGTGCTTCTGAACAAGTAATAATAGGGAAAGTGTTTCTAGTTGCGTACGACGACATTTCCAGGCATGGGTTTCCTAGGCTATTTTTATCATGATGTGCCCTAACTGCCGTAGAAGTTAGTATTTATGCGACCCCCTGTTATATATAACGTTTTTCAACTTGATATTTCGACAAAAAATAGACTAAAATGTCATTTTAAAAAAATCTGTAGCTATTTAGGAGCAAAACTAATTTCAGATTTGAAATCCTTAACATCAACAGGGTGCGTAGCGTTTTTAAAAAGTGCTTAAAGGTGCTTATTTTCGATTTTCGTTTTTTAAAAGCCCTTAAAGGTGCTTTTTTTATTGGGAGTTTTTAAAAAGTGCTTAATTTTCCTTTTTTCAAAATGAGATTTTTCCTTTACCATGTTAATTTTCGCTACGAATTATGCAAAAAACACAGTTCACATTGTTCTGTTCAACGTTTTCACAATTAATTCAAACTAATTCAATCTACTTCGGCGTATTGTCGGTCCGTAGCTTATGAAAACGCCATTCGTTTTACATCATTCAAAATTTCATGATTTTTGACAATTGTCGAAAACAATGCTAAAAGGTTTTTTTTTCCGACATGACGGTTAAAACAAGATAAAACCGTCAATTGTCAAAAACTTTCCAGCCTTGCCTAATTATATTTTTTTAAAGTTTTAAAAATTTTTTTTTTTGAGTGCTTGAAAAGTGCTTATTTTTTGTTGAATAATTTGACTACGCATCTTCATCAAGTATTTGTATTACAGTATAATAAATAAAAAGTTTTGATATAAACATTAAATAATTAGTTATATACCTTTATAGAATTAAGTGTTTGAGTTGTTTCATATGCAATTTTAGTAATATATAATAACCGGTAACATCACAACATTAACGCTACAAGTATATGAAACCAGATTTAACTTCTCTAATGAGTAATATATGTGATTCTATTGATTAAATGACTATTTAATCGATGGCTGAAACGTTGATTTATATCGTACCATTTTGTTTACACATTCGTTTCGTGATTGAAAGTGAGTGGGAGGCTGTCGACCGATGTCCTAAATATACGCGCGTATCACGACCGAATGTCACCGATTAATTTCTTTTTTTCCTTTCTTTTTTTTTCTTTCTATCCTTTAAAATCTTATTCGTCAAATAAGTTCTTAAGGTGACCAAATGTCCTCGAATTTCTGATCAAAAAATTTAATGCGAATGTATGTAGTTCATAGTTCTGTAATTGGCGTGAACAGTGTTTGAAATTCTGTATGTTGTTTTATACTTGACACTGGGTGCGTAAAGTTTTTAAAAAGTGCTTAAAGGTGCTTATTTTTGATTTGCGTTTTTTAAAAGCCCTTTAAGGCGTTTTTTATTTATTTATTGGGGTTTGTAAAAGTGCTTAGTTTTCTCTTTCTCAAAATAAGTTGTTTTTTTTCATTTGCCGTGTCGATTGTCTTAATAAATTACGAAAAAGCATGATTTTCCCTGCAATATTTATAAGAAAATAGTTATTTTATCATGATTATGTATCTTCATTACAAATGTTTTCGCATTTTGTTGATTTTTATGTATATAAATAAAGAACGTTAAACTATAGGAAGAAAAAAATTTTATTACTGCGCATATGCTAATTATTTTTTATTTTCTTCTTTTGTTTTTAAAAAAAGATTAAAAATATTTTAAGAGTGCTTAAAAAGAGCTTAAAACATTCTTATATTCGATGAAAAATTTAGCTACCCACCCTGGACGTTTTGAATTTTTAAGAAATTATAATTCGTAATTTTTGAAGTAGATTTTCACATCTTCACCATGAAACAATCTATGATAGTTAACAATGCCGTTTTAACATTTAACAAATAATAAAGGGGTCAATATGAATAACAAAAATATGCGTTCTCAATTACGATTATTCTTTATATCCATATACAGATTTGAATTCTGAATATGAAGATTCGAATACAATTTTTACAGTTTACAAATAAGGTCGGAATGAAAACTATCATTAATGGCTACCTGGAAGTCTTAGCCCCCCCCCCCCATCAATATTTTATGTGTTAGCTCATTAACAAATACGGTATTCTTAACTAATTTAATCTTGTCAGCACATTAAAAACTTACTGTCGATTCATAGTTCTATAGGTTAGTTTAGATCCCCAGTGGCGGCTTGAAACCCACCCAGCTTCAGATCGATGGGTACCAGCTTGTCTGTGAAGTAAAGGCGGCCTGTGCACAATGCTGACCACATTGCCACAATCATGCCGTTGGTCATGAAATTTTGAAGCCTTAACTTCCATGAATCCCTGTCTCATAATAGACTGTTAATGGGATGATTTACTTCTATATTTGTTAAGATTTAGTGGTGTTAAAAATAATTGTAATTAAATTATTTATATCGAACATTAAATGGTTAAAGGAAATATTTACAACTAATCCATATATTCTAGAAAAATCGCCGGTTATAACTAAGAAGTTGGCATTATACGGTATGACATTATATCCCGTGTTACCGACATGAGAATAGAAACCGATTATGACCATGAATGTTAACCCTAGACGCAAATGGGCCAACGGTCTCCCCTTTATATTATTTCTTTTCTGACGCTCTAATTACAAGCAAAAAAAATTTTTTGTATTTTTTAATTATAAAAAACAGTCTGATTGTTACTAAAAAAATATGTTAAGTTATAGGAATTATATTTGTACTGAAATATTAAGTCCAAAAAAAAGTGCATTGAAAAAAATTTTTTTTTCTTCATTCCTATTTATCAATACTTGATTTTGTAAATTTAAGAAATATATAAGATGACTGCAAATAAATGCAAATTTGAAAAATTATTGTTTGGAAGATTTTACTTACGCGGAAAAAGGCACCGATTTTTCATTCTGTATTTCATAGCCATTAATTATTAAAAATGCTAAATATATTTATTATTCACTTATTTTGACCTTAAATTAATGCAAGATAAAGAAAAAAAAGTATGAAAAATATGTTTAATAAAAATTTTGCGTCAAGGTATTAATAAAGAAAAGTCTTTTTATTAAATTGTGTAACGATACTTTTTTCAATGACAGTTTTAGACTTTGTTATTAAATTAGTATTTGTCATACGTTTAAAAAGGAAGAAAAAAAAATGTGATTAAGTTTTTAAAATTTTATATTCACTGTATTTATTTAGCAGGGCTCTCGAGTCAGTCTTTTCCCCCAAATTTAACTTTTTTTTGTTATTATTTTAGTTCATTATGGGCTTTAAAAAATATTAACATTTATTTATTTGATTTTAGCATACAATATGGTCATTCTATTAATGTTGTGATACACGTATAAAATGTTTACTTCTAGTTAACGTCTAGTTAATACAGTCTAGTTAACTGAGTTCCACCCTCCCAGACCTTTTATTCATGTATAAGTCTCTCCTATTCGAAATATCCTTTGTGAGTATGTCATATCGTTACGCTAGTCCATGTGATTTCCGTTTTGTGCTTTTGAGTTAAGCTATTATTTAACTGATGTGAATGTACTAACAAAGAATAAAAAATAAAAAAAAACACTACTAATTATTTTGAAATATTTAACGTGAAGAATGAAATATTTAATGATATTATGAATTAGTTTTGGTGTGTAAATGAATAAAATAAGTTGAATTATTGTTGTCTAAAAGGAACTGTTATAAATGTTGAGAATAGTTAGTTATCAGAGAAACGTCACTCTTTAGTCTTGAGTTTAGTTATTTTATTTTGAACTGAAAAGCTCGGAAGAGAAATTCTTATTTAAATTTTTATAAATTTCGTGTTTTATTTAATAGTTTTTTTTATATTGTTATTGAATTTTTTTTTAATTTATGCTACTTTTTTCCCTCTTGGCATTTTACATAAATAAGTTCATCTAAGCAATCAAAATATTAAATAAATTATGAAGTCTTGATTGGATATCAATATAATTTTACTAGTTTAAAGAATCCTAACTTTCGGAACCCTTGTAATCCTTTCGCGGAACTCTAGGGTTTCGCGGAGCACCTTTTGGGAATAGCTGATCTAGTATTTAAATCATCATTTTCATTTTGATTACATATCATCACAGTGTAGGATCATTGCATGACTTTTTAATACCGTGTTTAAATTCGCACCTCTTTTGACGCGATTTATGCATTTGACACTTTTCGTTTGTTATTGAATTATTATTTTGATGACGCCATCTTTCTATACAGGGTGTTCAAAATTCGATCAATAAATTCAGAAGAATGATGAAAAGTATCGAGAAGATAAAAACTAACCGTAGAACATAGGCGTGAAAGGGTTAAAATCACGAACCATTTATGCAAACTCTGAGTTTAGAGAAAACAAAGGTGAAGATCAGCTAAGGTTTATCCTACCTTAATTAAGCTCTTGTTGGAATCGTTTTTACGTCGTTGTAAACTGTCGTATTAAACATTGACGTCAGCGGGTGCCACTTCAATTCTTGTAATAACTAAATAAATAAATCTTTTTGTTGTTCGCATGTTAGTAGAATTTTATGATGTTTTACGGGTTTTTCGTGATTTTCACCTTTTTATCACCCCCTCTAAATTTGCCGGTCGAAATTTCTGGTACCCTGTTGATATCAAAACATACCAGCCGGCCAGCAATTAGTTACCACAAGTTATTAGTTACAACAAGCAATTAGTTACAGCATTAGTTATGAATGTACTTGCAATTAGTCAAAATAATAAATAAATAGATAAATAATAATAAAAAAAAAACTTTAAAGAAAAAAAAAACTAAATTTTTGAAAAAATTGCAATTTTAACAGTGCCGTGAATCTGAAAATAAGACTTCTGAACTATTTTTCGAACTAAACGGCTCTCCATTAGTGATTATTTCTGTTACGTAGCGCTATTTAACTTCTGATTCTGCAGTATTTAGTAATCTTTTCCTTTTTAATCATTTTGATTACCGGTTATCATAATGTAGTAGTCAAGCTTATTTTCAGGTGATAATTATATAACTAACGAATTTCATACGAACAAGTATTGCTTAGATTTGAAACAGCGGTTGTTAAATAGTATTATTAAATATTCTTGATGACGCGTGTCGATATAAAATTGAAAAAGAGACCGCTCAAGACTACTTGTGGAAATCGGCAAATTTATTTGTTGTCGGTCCGTTAAATGATGTTAAACTTGGAAGGCAAGGAGATGGTTTTTAAAAAAATTGTTTCAGTTTCTTGCAAGGGAGAGGGAAAGGGTTTCAACATGTCTGACTACACACGTTTTGATTATAGGAAAACATTTAAAATCCGAAAATTAAATAATTTATGTAATTAGTTTATAATTTTTTTTAAATATTTTTCTTCATTAAGTACAAATTTAACCCCTATTGTTATGCCTACATATCGCTGGTTCAAAGTTAAAACGACAACTTCTGAACTCACTTCTCATTCAAATAACATGAGAAGTGAGTGCAGAAGTGTCGTTTTAACTTTGAACCAGCGATATGTCATTAAAACTAGGGTTTTTGACCCACCCACAAACCCAAAAAAACTCAGGCTTAAATGGGTTTTTTTATAAACATAATCAAGATTAATGAAGAATAATAGATTAATGAAGAATAAGATAAAAAAGAAATAGATTTAAGAGATTTCATATTTATCTGAAATATATTGATTCTGGAATTTTCAAATAAAAACTAACTATAAATATTCAATTAAAAGAGTAATTCCTAAAACTACTAAGAAAATTGTTAAATAAACAGTAGTTCTGTAGTTAGTAGGCCTGCAAAAGGCTTACTTTATAACTAAAAAATGAAGCTATAACTTATGAATGTTTAATAATAAATAAAACAGAAAACAACATATTTCTCTGATCCCAATATTATGATTTTATTTTTCTTCAGGAAATAATTACTTTAAAATTCTTTTATTAATACCAGCAGGAAAATATGGTACTACACATTGAAATTAAAACTTTTTTTATTTTAATTTATAACTTAATTATTTTTGTATAACCTTTTTTTTTATTAAAATTTTTCTCTTCTGAATTAAAAATTAAATCTAAAAAGTGTTAAACTAAGTAATATTTTAACCCAATAAAACCAACCAGAGTTTAAAAAAAAAAAAAAGAAAGAAAAAGGAAAAAAAAACGGGTTTTTTTAACTTTGATTAAAACACGTAGTTATACTTAAAAAAAATAAATTTTAAAATATGATTTATAACATGTGTTTTGTTTCGGATCTGCTAGTATACATTTATGTAAAGTAGTGTGGCATGTGACTAAAGGGGGTAAGGTGAAGACCGGAGACATCTCTTATGGACGGCCCCTTATATCAAGGAAGCTATTATATTAATAGAAACGGTAAACTGTATGCAAGGGTCATAGTTGATTTTCCTGATAAAAATTATTTTGTCTAGAATTTTAGTTTTTTGTCTTGATATTCTTTTGTCCAGGACATCCCAATTTCTATGAATACAAATGTGAGTTTTAAAATAATCGAATTGAATAATCAAAAGATTTGTATTTTCGATCCAGCATCTTTTTTATTATACATTATTTTATTGCTAAATTTCTTTTATCAGTGAAACTGGTAAAATTTGATAGTTCGAACTTAGGGACCGTCCACTAAATTATACATGTTTTAGACTTATAGCTTTACCCGCAGGATTAGTTGTTTCATACTTTTTGGAATTTCAGTCATTTTATTAATAGGAAACTCATTTAGCAATTTTACATTATCATATTTTTATGGTGATGAATTCAGGAGCTTATTATTTTCTGCAAATTTAGTTACAGATCTTGTAGGGTGGAGTTTTGTATTTTCTTAATATTTTATTCGTCTCTTTCATCGGACTTTAAAATAAATTAGGTATATTAATTAACAATACAGTAATCATAGAATTTTTAAATGGTAAAGTGAGGGATCCTTCTCTAAATTACTTGTGTACAAAATTATTAAGTGACATATTCACAGTATTTTTGACTTGAAATTATTGAAACCCTACTTTAAAAGATTTTGATTGAGGAAGTCTTGAACTTAATTACAAAATCTAATTAAATATTGGTATGAGGGAATATTAAATAACTGTAATTGGTTATTCTTTTCTTTAATACAGCAGTTCTATAAAAAATTTCTATAAATTGATCTTTTACTATTGAGTTGTTCAGTGCTTCATTAATAAAATTATACTATAAACTGTTAAAACCTTTTGTTCTGAACTAAGTAGTCTGAAAATAAAAATATATTATGTTATACTTTTGGAATAAAATTGTAAAATTTGTCTTTATTAGAGTTAATTATGTACCCTACTTAGTATTAAGTAGGGTAAAAAATACTTATAAATATATGGATTTTTTTTGTATTATTTTTTTTTTTGATTGCCTTCTACAGTAATGCATAAATCTATTATAATTTGTGCTTTTCCCATGCAAACAACAATAATCATTAATTCAACACGCAACAATATTAATTTATTTAGCATATATATGTAATAATAAATTAAAGATGATATTGCAAGCATTGAACTTGCAACTCCTATTTTTTACCCTTAATGGGTCAAAATGACCTAAATGTACAAAAACATTGGGTGGATAGCTATTAAGGGTTAAATCTACTTTCACTTAAAAACATGTGAACATGTTTTTAAGTGAACATGTAAAAACATGTGAAAAATAGTTATATTTTTTTAGCTCCTTATTTTCTTATAATTAAAAAAGTTTTTTGGAAGTCCTATTTAATTACTTATATAAAAATTTTAAAATTATAATAATGGATTGATTTGTATTTTATTTTGTTAATTTCTTTTTAACTAAATGTGTTGTACTTTTTAGGTGACATCACACAGAAAGGGTATGAAAAGAAACGAGCCAAACTTTTGGCCCCATACATGCCGGCTCGCAGCACAGGTTAGTTTCTTACTCTGCTGACTTTGTTTACTTAATTGACATATTTGCACAAGTTCAAACAAATACGAAAAGTATTTGAATTGAAATAATTTTATCTTTACATAGAATTTGTATGAAAATTTTTTAATTTATTATTGACAAATCCCTTCAAGAGGAATAAAATTATCTTCCATTGTTTTAAATCAAAAGTTTTTGTTTTTTAATATTTGAAACACATGAGAAAGTAAATATTGTCTATGTTTCATATAAGAAATACACTGGGCAGCTTTTTTACCAAATAAGGAATATTTGGCTGACTGCCTCTTCTGAAGGCCCAATGCTAATTATTCAGTATTTGGCTGAATATTCAACTACCAAATATTTCATTTTTAACTTCTAGAGTTTTAAGTAAAGAAAAATAAAAATAAATAAATTTGAAAAAAGATTTATATGAAAACTTTACTATTATTTCAAAACTATTATTTAAACTATCGAAACACACCATATCATTTCTACTGTTTGCCACACTTGTCACTTATGCTGTAATATTCATGTCATACAAGATAAATTTTAATTCTAAATTATCAATTATAGTTGTTTATAACATTTTATTGTAAACTACAGCTTTGTCTCTTAATTAATAAAAATTAAGTGAGATTTATTATCAACTTGAATTAATTTAATAATGACTATTTAGAAAAATTGTAGTTAGTAATTATAAAAATAAATTTTCACCCTTTACTCCACACTTTTTAAAAGTACAGAATATTTATTATTTTCATATGCAGGATTGGCCAAGGAATATGGGAATAATACTGAAAAAAAAACATTTACAGTTTTTTGAGGGAGAAGAACATTTTTTATTACTTTGTATATCTATTTAACTGTGTGTACAATGCAATAAATTCAATGCATAACTGATGCCCAACATAAATGTAAACAATCAAATCTTGGCAATAAAAAATACAAAATCAGCAAAAATCAATAAAAAATGAAATATAAGAAATGAAGCGTCTGGAGCTTTAAATTGCAGTGATAAGAACTGCAGATTCAGAACAACAGTTATCCCTCTTATGGAAATGGCAGTAGGCACCAGACTAATGAAGCTATACGCGTGGAAATAGCATGTCCTTCAATGTTAAATTATTGAGGACAGAAGAGAAAATTCAATTTAAACTTGGCAGATATGTAAAATGATGCCGTGAAGGGTTAAAATTAGTTCCTTTTATCTGAGGACTCAATGTAATTAAAAAAAACCAACAATAAACAATTTTGCATTTATGTGAATGAAATTCTTGAAATGTGTTATTTGCTTTATGATTGTATTTTTGTTAGCATTTATTAAAAAATATAAATAGTTTATGTTACATTAAGAATATATTTTTGCATTTTAAATGTCAGAATTCTCCCTAGGAATTAAAAAGGGCAAGGCGTTGCCTCTCGGAAAAGGGTACTATAAGTTTTGAAAAGACACTCTTTCAACACCATAAAAATGCATCAAAATGTGTTATGTAATAACTGAATTTGATCTTCAGCAATTTTTAAATTACCCTCTTATATTATTTTATGTATATATTTCTAAGTATATATTTCAACAAAAATAATTCTCTCGTTATCAGAATAAGAGAAAAATTTGTAGTTTATAAAAATAATTAAAGGCTTGCTAGTAGGTAATCTCTGGACATAAATTTTTTTCAAAAAAAGTAAATTTAAAAAAAAAATGATTAATGGATAAACTTGAAAGCTTTTTTCTATAATCTAAACTGAAAATTATGAGAAAATGAACATTTATAGGTGCTTTTTTTTTAAAAAAAGAAAAAAGTTATTTATTTAAAAAATATCTTAAAAAATTAAAACCATTAAAAAATCTATAATATTCCCCCTGAAAAAAAGATAGTTATAAAAATTTTATGAGTTGAGAATAATCCTAACAAATTAAATATTTATAATAGTAATCAGAATTAAACCTATAAACACAGATAATTTTACCAGTGTGTAATTATTATTTAAACAGTGAATTAATTTTTTTAAAAATGCAATAGGAATAAAAAGGCTGTGTTTTAAAGGGATGGCTGCTTATTTTTACAAAAGGCGCATTTATAGGGATCAAGGACAGGCAGGGTGGACCGCCCGTTCTAAAAGGGCTTAGGGAGAACACTACAAATGCATAGTGTGATACTGAAAATAGATAAAAAATAAAGTACATTTGAAAGGATTTGTTAAGGGGTACCAAGTAATTGCTTTATTTAATGAGAAAGAGACAATATTGGTGACATGTTCAACTTGTGTCGTTGATAATGTACTTGGTATTTCTCATGATAATACATTAACCAATATGCACCGTTAGTTATGTGTTACAAAGCTTCAAAGCTATTCACATAAATTGCATTTTAAATCTATTAGTAGTTGGCTATTTTGTTTGGCAATACAAATTCTTTATTAATATTTTCAAATATAAAAATAAACTAGTAATGTATCTATTTTACATGTGGGAAATATTTAGTAATATATGAAATATTTATTGTTTGTGATGTATTTATGTCATTAAGAAGAATTTCAAGATACTTAGATCAAAAGTTAATGTTGATATTATACACTATAACCATTGTATTAAATATATATATATTAAATTACTAAATACATTGTAAATAATACAAATAAATTATAAATAATTACTAAATACTTTAATCAGGGTTGGGTTTTTGACGTCAAAAAGTGGTTTGTGACATGACAAGGGTATAATACTGGTTTAAACCGTCAAAAACCCGTCAAAAATGTCAAAAACTGAAGTTTGCCAAAAAAAATATATAAACTTCAAAACTACCAACAGTTGCCATGCATTATATTGAAATTTAATTATACTATAGGTAATCAGCAGGTTTTAAAATATTTTTTAATTAAAATTAAGGTAAAATAACAGATTTAAAATCTCAGAAATTTATATTCAAATGCATGTGCAGAAAAATTTTGCACAAAAATTGTTTAAATATTTATATTTAAAAAAATTTTTCTTTCTTTTTGATACTTAAGAAAATTAAAAGTTTATTACTATGCATTTTTGACATATAAGGAACATATAACTAATATTTATAAGGAACT
>NC_092215.1:19800560-19829184 GCF_043381705.1 Parasteatoda tepidariorum
AATAATAAGTAAAAAATAACAAATAGCAGCTTATATATATATATATATATATATATGAGTAAACATACTTCATTTGTAGAAAATTCTTCATTCTTTAATTATTATTTTACTACCACTGTGGAATCATTCCCAATTGCCATACAAGTTGGCATCTATGTTTTTTATAGTCAACATGAAGTCTATATGAACATTCATGAATTTAAAATTTCCAGTATGCTTTTTAATTCTCGGCTTTACAAACCACTCTTTTGTTTTATTTATTTCTAATCCTGTTCTTGAAAATTATAATAAATTTCCCTATTTTCTATTTTAAAAAAAAGTGCAATGGTTTCATTTATAAATTTGCCCTCATTGTATTTGATGAATCCCTTAATATGAGCCAGAAAATTAGAATTCATTATTGTGATTACCAGATTTTATATTAATCTTATTATTGTATTATTGCTTTCATTAATAACTATTGTTTGTTCATAACTATTGTTTTGTTTAGTGACTAACAATCACAAACGCAATTCTTTCGGTTTCATTTTTATGATACCTTTTTAAAAAGTATTCCTTTTGTAGCCCTTCATATTTAGTGTATGCTTGAAAAATTTTAATGTGTTTCCTCATATGTTTGCCACAACTAAGGTATCCTTTAAGAAGTATGAGCTGGTCACTGTAGCAGAAAATGCTCAAAACTGCATATGCAACAGAACATTCAATCAATTACGCATCAATTTATGTTTGGAGTAGAACTATGTATCATTCCCACAGAACCCTAATTGCAAAAAAAGTTTTATAAAAATGGTAATGATTTAACTTGCGAAATTTGTAATTTTAAAAAGTCTTGTTACAGAACATATATAATTTTGCTCTTAAGAAACTTGCACCTTTCAGTTCTGTATAATGATCTTTGTAAAATATTTCTTAAAAAGCAATAAGTTAAAAAGTTTTTCTATTTTTATGGCGTATACTATACATTTCAATGAACATTTCAGGAGCTGCTAGTCCTTCAACAAGAGCTAAAAGAAGAGCTCAAAGAAGACTTACTAGAAATGAAAGTAGATATCATTCTGGTATGTATGAGATTTAGAAATTCTTTTTTTTAATCCTTTGCTTACTGCTGGTATAACAAGTGGACCAAAATGACAGGCTTAACCATGCCAAAGTGTTAAAATCCTTTTTCTTTTTTTTTCATTACATAAAAATATGAACTGGTTATGTATTTAAAAGAGAAGGGCTTTTTATAAAACAAATTTCTTAAATATTGGACGCCATATTTTTACAGAGTTTTTTTTTGTCATTTAGATTTTTTAAAAAATAAATAATTATTATGTCACATAATAAGATATAAAATTGCTTTTTTTGTGTGGAACTTCATAGATAACCTAAAATATCACAAGTTTAAGACAATGTGAATGAAATAATCTTAAGTTTCATACTGATCTAATATTTTATTTCAACAGATAAGAATGAAATTTCTAAATGTTATAAAATAATGATATAAAAATAAAATTTTTGAGATAAAAAAATAATAATAGGTAAGTTGGAGATTAAATTTTTTAAATTTTTCTTACATCTAACTAATTTGCAATGAATGGCAAGAAAATATGTGTGTGATAATCTCTGAGTGCAAAAGTTTCACTATTAAATAATCTGTATATTAATAAGATTATGAATATGTTATGAAAAATGCGACATTTAAAATTTGGAATATACTATTTTATGATTGTTAATCAGGTAAAAAAAATATTTTTAAATATTCATAATTTTCTAATCAGCTTGATTTCTTTAATTTGTATTTTTAGTTTCAGATGATACTGCTTAATTTCAATTTTTTCTCAGCAATGTGTTTTTAAATTAAATTTTATTCCTTGCACTTAATTTTATTATTTCCATCCAAAACTTCAATATATTGAAGAATAGAAATATATATTTTTATAAAAAATATAAATTGAATCTTAGTAGTTCTAATCATTAAATAAAATGTATTCAAGTAAAATAAGACAAAAACTTCATTATATCTGAACACAAATTTGAAATAAGATTTTGCATTCATATTTATATTATTTTTGTAGAAGTTCGACAAGAAGCTGTACAACAAGCTCTTGCCGCAATGCAAAATAGACCAAAGCCATCTGTTCCAATGCCATCAAAAAGAACATCAGTGATGGCTACGTCACCCTCTAGAGAACGCCATGCATCTGGTAATTTTACATTTAATCATAAAATTTACTCATTTTTGATTATTAATAATCAGATCTATTTTGACTGACTAATTTTGTTATTAAATTAGAAGCTTAATTTTACTAAATAGCTGGTAAGCTATTTAATAAATTGTAATAATGTATTTAATAGCTGTAAGAAAAGGCATCATAAATGTTGCACTGTAATTTGTTATAAAGTATGTAGTTCTGAAGTCCATTATGGTTTGTTGGTGTGAAATAAAAATAGTTTAAAATTCAACATTGGTTTGAAATTTTTACAATAGAAAATTTAAATTTTTTGGTTTGCCAAGAATCTCCCGTCTTTCTTTTTTATTAGCAAAATTCATAAGATAAATAAAATGTTTTTATAAAATAAACCTTTTTTGAAAAATAATACTCAATGACAATATGCAAACTTCACTTTTATTCAAATAAAAATTCAATATGCTTTAAAAATTAGTAGTCTGATTGGTGGAATCATTTGAATAGGATTCAGTCTCAATGGTCCCTAAGTTTCTAAGAATGATGGATCAAATATTAAGATATTTGTGAAGCTTCTAATGTACACCAGTATAGATAGTTTTTTTACATACTTTTTTTAAATATTTAAAAAAAAATTGTGTTGCCCTTTTGTTGGCATTTTTATAAAATATACTATGTAAACCTTAATATTTTTTTTAATAAACTTTTAACATTTTTCAACTTTGAACAATTTCAAGAAAGCTTTAATAAATACACCACTAGAAGTGATTAACTATGCTATGTTATTTACTGTATTTGCTATTTAACGCAAAATATTTAAGTATTTTTCAGTGTATGATTTCTAGAATATATGTCAAGAATATATTGAATTTTTATCAAAGTAAAATTATAGTTTTATAGATATGTTTTTCAATCTAGTTTATAAATGCAAAGATAATGAGTTTTGCTGATTTGCTGCAGACACTATGCCATTATTAATAATTTTAATTGCAACACCAAAATGTTACCTTGCTAAAGTTACTAAAAATTTTAAGTTGTACAATCTAACTGTGCTACTTAACTTTATTAGTGTTGAATATATTTGCAATTATTTTATTTGTTACTTGAATATAAAAGTAAGTCTTTTATTAGGGAAAAAATAAATAAAAAATTCTATATGTAGCGTAATTTTTGGTGCTTATTATTTGTTAATTAATATACAATTTTAGCTTTTCACTACTTTTTATTTTATGCTTTCATGTTCTCAGATTCCTCCTCTGATGATGACAGTGCTCTAAATGAAGGCAGCACACCCGAACAAGAACATCTTCCTTCTCATAATATCCATCAAGTTCCAACATCCCAATCTGATACATCTAGTACATCCTCTACACGTGAAACACCATCTCCTCAGCAATGGTATAATGGAAGACCAAATCGAGTAGATGACTATTGGGTTCATGCTAATATATCAAGTCCTATGACCAATCTGGCTGATGTCATGCAAAATCTCACACCAAGTAAGTTTCGAAATTTTACATATATTCTTTATAAACAATTTGTCCAACTCTAATATTCTGCTTCTGGTCCATTACCCAATATTTCACATATTTCTGATCTACCACCCATTTTTCATTATAGAGAATTTATCCAACTTAAATACTAGCATGTTGCTTTTAATCTTCCACTGATTATTTTATTATTCTTATTTTTTTTATTTTCACATAAAATTGGTCTAGCTCACATTTTCCAGGATTGCTTTTTATGCTCAGCTCAGTTTTTACAGAAATATTCTATGTTATTCATTTCAATTATTTTAATTCCTTGATCCTAGTAGAACATGATTATCATATGATGGAAACTTAAAAAAAAATAGTGGCTTCTATGAAAGTTATTTTTGTAATGTCAGAAACAAAAAAATATAGAAGCCCTATTGGTGAAACATTCATACTGAAAGAGTTAACAATTTACTTAGGTCGTTTTATATTAGACATTTACATGTTATTAAATCTAAATTAAATTATTTTTTCTTAGTTGGTAGTATATGAAATTTTTATTTTTAAATTAGTGAATGACTGCTTTTGCTCAACTTCAGTTATTAGCTTAACTGAAAATTATTATGAACTGATTTTTACAAAGTTTTATACTTTTATTAGTTTCTTACATAATTATTAAAATTCCTATGTTTTAAATTAAGGATAGAGTAGAATACGAATACTTAAAAAATTATGACTTTTTTTCCATTCTTTTAAATAACTGTGTCAAGAAATAAACATAATTTACACTGCTAAAACGCCAGTTTTATGTTGTGCATTTCGTGTGTTATCCTTCTTCCAATGCCATTTTCTGTTGGTTCCTAAAAATTGCCTTTACCAATAATGTTAAATTATCCAGATCTTGCACTGTCTGAAAACATACCGATATACACATTTTTCTAACAGATCAAAATAATTTTTTCTCCACAGAACTCACACTAACTTTTTCAATCTCTCTTTTTTTTTTAATTTTGTTTTTGTCTTTAAAAAAAGACGGAAAAAAAAACTTGTTTATTAGCTGTTTGAAGCAGTTTTGAGGTTCTTTTTCTTCTATCTGTTTGTCCATTTGTCAGTGAAAAGCAATTTCCCCCTTGAGTCAGAATCTGAAGGGAAGTTAAAATATGTGTGGGAGCTTAAATTACAAAATTTGCATGTGGAATTTTTCCCAGCAAACTTCCAAGTTTTGAATCTTCGGAATTATTAAACATTTTAAGAACATTACACTGAACAACTGGTTAGATAATCATTTCTTTTTCTTCGTTCTGGTGATCTGCAGGTTGCTCCTAAAGCAAAAATAAATGTTCTGGAAGCTCTAAATTTGATTTCTACAGCTTTGGACAGTGTCAACTAAAATAAAATGCATTACAAATAGGTTTTAAAAAAGCAAGCTTCTCAGTATCCAATGGGAATAATAGCCCTACAGTACTTGTTTTAGAGAGTTATTCTGGTTGTAAAAATATTCTCATGCTCAATTTAAATCATGTGTACATGAATGCATTAACTTCAAATTTCTTGGCATGCCTCATGCTCAATGAATATCACTTAAATAATAACAATTAAATGCAATTGTGTATTCATTTACTTTAATTTAAGTTTTGTAATAATCGCTTGATGAGTTAAAATATTCCAACATCTTCCCTATTCAATTTGAGCAGGGTATGTATTTAAATGTCTTTAGAATATAAACATTCCTTTTGATGTTAGATCATAGGAAGGCCTTATTCAAATAGTGGTTCAACTCCACTAATTTTATTTTAATACAGTGCCAAAAAGCTTTACAAATGTATTTTTCCTATCTTATCTGACATGTGGTTCTCTCTATTTGTCAGTAGAAATAAGATGGAGGGGTGCTAGTTTTTAAAATAGTATAGAAATGAATTGTACAAACATGAAAGTGGAGCTAGCTCAGTTTCTTAATTTGGGAAGTTGTACTACTATTTAAGAAGACCTTCATATATTATGTTAAAAATGAAGATTTCTCTGTTTTCCCAAAATAGAATGTGAACTTGAAAATTTTAAATTGTGCGAGTTTTCCCATTTTTGAAAAAAATAAATTTGGATAGTATATTGTTCAAGTTTTAAATGTTTTTTTATATTCATTCATTAGAAAATTCCCTTATATCCATTTGAATGTTATTTGTAGTGAGCATTGGCGGGTTAGAGCTATATGATTTTTATATTTATTAAAATACATTTATCTTTTTAGGTCTTAGTGTACAGCCAGATGTTACTAATACATCAGCTGAAGTAACTCGGTGGACATCAGCTGACCATGTTAACCGTTATAATCAAGCTCACATGACATCAGTTCGGATTACACATCATTCTTCAACTGGTTTAAGTTATGATACCGGTAATTAATTTTTTTTCCATTTGTTTCTGAGACTTGTTATTTGATCCACATACTTTTCTTGTACATAAAACTGACAAATGTATTTTTTCTAAGGTACTGGAAAGTGGAAAGTTTCTGCTAAAATCCAACAACTATTAAATACACTTAAGGTAAGAAACATAGATTTTTTAAATGTAGATAAAACATAGGTATTTATTTGAACACTGTACTGTTCATCCATAAGTAATTTATTAAATTATACTAAATTTAGTTTTTGCCTGCTCAATTGTTTTTTTTTTAATTAACATACGAGACAACCTAATTTTTTTTCTATTAATGGAAGTAAGTTTCATAATTGTTTTAAGATTTCATTGATAAAAAATATTGCAACCTCAGTGGTGCTATTAAACTTTGGAAACTACAGGTCCTTAGGACCCAGAACATCCTTATTTTTGGGTATCTTCTTATTAAAAGCGCGTCCTTATGTAAGATATGAATTATCTACCCCTTTTTCCCATCTATTAATATTCACTCTCATAATTATTCTGTCTATTGATAGACAAGGCAAAGAATTTCAAAACAAGAAGAGTTATATTTGAACTATCAAGACTTTTGATTTTGATTAAGACTGATGAAATACCTGCATTAAGGAAAACCAACAATGTAATACTCAGAATTAATCTGATTTTCTTCTTTAGCTATTAATAAAGTAGAAAAAGAATTTTTTTATATCGATGAATTTAAAGTTAAGTTATAATTTTGCCCGTAAAAATATGCTGTCAGTCTCCTTTCCTTGTATTTGAAACGTGTGTCCTAGTGAACACATCATAACTTATTTTTTGTATCCCCTTTACCATTTTTGCATTGCATTTTAGCAGGTAAGCAGAATTACTGCAACCTTATGAGTTTTTTGTTAAAATCCAGGTATAGTTGAGATAGTTTTCATCACATTCATTACTCACTAAGTCTTTATTTGTTAAAACTAAATGTTTTTTTATTTAAATAAAATTAACTTGTAATTTATATAAAAATTCTAAAAACCTTAATAAAGTAAAGAATAAATGTTAAGGATTTAAATTACTTAAAAATTTAAAGAAAGCAAGACATTCAAAGTAAAGAGAATCAAGCTGTTTATAATGCTACATTTGTTCAATTTTATCAAAATTATAATTAAATGCACAAAACTGGAGCAAAAAATAAAAACACTTTTAAAATACGCTGAATTTTTTTGTAAATTATGATTTTTATGCTTTAAATTTGATTATTAGGCGATCAAAATTAGTCTTTGCCATGTAATACAATTTAACATGCATTGTTTGATGTAAAATAGTATTAAAAATAACCTGCTTTTTTTGTTTTTTTTTTAATGTAGGGTCTTAATGAACTTTTTGGACCATAGAGTTTGTTACTTGTAACTAAATATTTAATCACTAGATCAAAATTTAAAATTCTGTATTAAAACTTCTGAAACTTGCTAGAAGACTAAATAATTTGTTTCTGTATTATAAATTATTTTATTTTATTTTATAGAGGCCAAAGAGAAGACCACTTCCAGAATTTTACGTAGATGATGAGTCAGAATTAGAAGGTATTTTTTTATAATATAGTTTTTGTTGCTACTAAAAATCAGAGCATTAATATTTTGTGTTTTTTGAATATTTATTTTGTTTTGTTGGAGATTTTAAATGTTTAATAACTGTAATTCTATCTCTCAACTTAATTTATTAACTTTATATCTAATAGTTTTCATCAACTTTAATTCTATATATTTATAATATATTTTATTGATTTATATATTATATTGCAGCTAAGCAGCTAGATCCAAATGCCCCAAGGCCCGAAGGAAATGTGATGGTACCCATCACCGGTGAAGAATTACTGGTGAGTTTTATGAATATATTTAGCTAAACTATGCACTTTGTAATCCTATCGTTTTTTTTTATTTTATTCGACTTGTTTTTAATGGCATTTGTATGTAAATAGAAAGTGTAAATTCAGTTAATGGTTACTTTTATTGAATATGAACAAAAGTTTCATTGAAGAGATTGCCAAATAATTTGTAATTTTAGTAAAGGGTTCAGTCTACTGTTTTTTATGATAGAAATCTGCTAAAACATTAGCTGTCACAAACAAACTTAGTTTATGATACAATCTAGTTACTTTTCAGGTACAGAAGACTAATTTTTTCCCATGTAATGGAAAAACTGTGCTGACTTGGAATATATTTTATGAATTTGCCTAACTAATACAACAGTTAAAGGGTTATCTAATTTGCTGTATAAATTGATTTCTCTTTATAAGACTAACTGAAGAAGTTATCATTCATTATCTTGCCACATTTTTTTATTATCTTACCACAGTTTTTAAAATTATTTTTGTAGAAAGGAGAGGAATTCTAATTAACAAGGTTTAACTTAAACTTTTCATTATTTTATTCATTATTTCTTTTCATTATTTCAAATTTATTTTTCCAGAATAGTGAGGAACTGTCAAATTAATTTTCTTACTCTGTATCTGGAGAAAAACTATTCATAAAGATCATTAGCTCTTTTTTTAAATCTCCTCTCCTATATCATGTAATTTTAAATCTCCTCTCCTATACCAAATAACATTATTTGGATCATCACTAACTAATAAAAAAACAAGGTTTAGATCTGCCATTTTATTTTTTATGTTGTTTACTGAACCACTTTTTAATGTAAAATATTTTTAGGTCATTCATACTAAAAAATGTGCAGTTTTTTTACAAGCTTGACACTTTACATTGTAAAAATTTTTGGTTAGGAGCAAGCATGCCCGATAATACATTTACAAAAATTCAGCAGTTATCTCGACATACTTTTGTTACTTTCATATTTTTTGTTGTAGTTATTTTCTATATATTTCTTATTTTTTTCTTTTACTTATTTTAGTGCAATTAATTTATTTTATAATAGAAGATTATAAAATATATCACAAATAGATATCACAACTATATTGCTAGATTGAATAAAATTATATTAAATGAAATTACATTAAAGGAAGATGTGCAGAAAATAAGCATTACTTCAAAACACGATTTAATTAATTACCCATTTCCTTATTATTTACAAATTGTAGCTATAGCTCTTCACTTATATGGCGACATATGTTTATTTAAACTATATTCCATATATATTTCTCTTCTAATGCAAAAGTATAAGCTGTGTCTTATAATTGATTTATTTATCTATTTTATTTTGGAATAACTTGCCCTAAATTCTATAGTGAAGTCGACCCATATCTGAAGTTTACTTAGAATTTGAGAAATTTAAACATAGCTTTTTTTTTTAAAGCAGATCAGTAGGCACAATAAAAAAAGAATTTAGCCCATGTCTTTGAAATGGGAAGCAAAAGATGTCTAGTTTCTATCTGATGGTTGCTGCTAGTACTGAAAACTTAAATTGTTGCGAATAGCATCAATTACTTTTGTTATGTTGTGAAAAATAAAAAAAGTGTCTAGTAATGCTAGTTTAAGGTAATCTGATTGTAACTTCATTATTAAAAACTCTCAGGTACAAACTTTCATCAACAAATAAGAGATTATATGCCATAGATATATATTTTTTCTTACATTCCTGTTTATAAATAGGAATTCTTTCCACCTATTATGAAAAAAAATTAAAGTGTATATTAAAAAAAGATAGGTTTTAATTTGACATGAAGTTTATGTTTAATTACTTTGAAAATAGAATGATAATATATCACTTAAATATGATAATTTTAATACTTAAATTTATTTTTAAAACACATAAGTGTTTTTTTTTAAGGCTAGGTATTCTAATAAATTAATTTTAAAATATCTAATGTAACATTCGTAGCTGGTTAAAGTTTGCAAATCTCATTGTTATAGTTTGCAATTACTGAATAAAATTTTTTATATTTGTATGTATGATAATCATCAAATTATAATTTTTTAGGTCCCTTCTGGTTTGCCTCTAACTTGTGAAGCGGCAATCAAAAGGTATGGCTCTGGAACATTTAAAGCTCCTGCTGCTACTGTTTTAGACACAACAGGCAAAATAAGTAATCCTTTAACTTATGGTAAGTTTTTATGTTAGGTTTAAGTTTTCATATTAATAGTATAAATAATTTACTTCATAATTTAGTTAAATGATGCAAATTTCTTAGTTTCTTCGTTATCATTATAATGCAATTTTTGTTTTGTAATTAAAACACTAATTTTGTTATTTTAAAATTTTGCAGGTAAATTATTAAGCAGATCTCAAAAAATTGGTTACAGTCTTTTAAATAAAATTGGTCAAAAAGGAGAAGTTGGAATTAAACCTGGTGATCGAGTAAGCTTGATTTAAAGTTATTTTTCATTCCCCTACATGCAAATGATTCAAAAGTTTATATGAAATGCCATGTTGTTCCACTTCTCTTGTGGAGGAGCTAATAAAATGTTGGCATAATTAACCAAAATTCTGAAAGCTTTAGTTTTTAATTGTCTACCATTCAATAAAATATTTGTTTACTGCATATAGTTTTTAATATTAATTATTGTTTAAATTATTATGTTTATGAATCAATTTTAACGAAATTTTAATTAGGCTGTAATTTTTTTTAACTTAATTTAAATCTGTTTTTTTAATTAAAATCCCACATTTTAAGCAACAGTTTTTGTTAGTTTTGATTTTTGCATAATAAAATTGACTTAGCCTTATTTTAAACACAATTAATATTTGTGTGGCTTTTAAAAGCTAAATTTTTTTGCTTAGACTTTTGTATCTAAAATGAAACTATTTTTATTTTCATTTTAGTAGTTTAACTCTGAATTGTCTTTTCTACATTATAATATGTGTATATTTGTTTAAAGAAACAGATATATCATATAAATATTATAACATCGAAAAAGATTTAACTTGTCTGGCATTTCAAGATTGTTTTAGATTTTACATTTCTAAATAATATTGCTTTTTGAATTTATTATATGCAAAATTTTGTTAACTGTTTATGTAAATGATATTTTATTTATGCTATAATTTATTTTATTAGGTGGCATTGGTGTACCCTAACAGCGACCCACTTTCATTTATGTGTTCATTTTATGGGTGTGTCACTGCTGGAGTAGTACCTGTTCCTATTGAAGTACCACTTACAAGAAGGGTATGTTTCTATTTGGAAAGTTTTAAAACTATATATGAAATTTTATTTCTATTTAATCCAAATAATTGAATTTCTTTATTCATGTCTCTAGGAAACTTTTATGTCAAATTTTATTTTGTCAATGTTCCATTATTTTGCTAGCTCATCTTTGTGTTTGTCATCCTCATCAAAATTTAAATATTTACTGTTTAGGATGTATCTGTTAGGATGTAAATTTAAATATGTACTGTTTAGGATTTATTGCATTTTGATTAGATCAATTTCCTCTTTTCCTTTAGGATGCAGGTTCTCAGCAGATAGGCTTTTTATTGGGCAGCTGTGGTGTAAATTATGCCTTGACATCTGAAGCATGTTACAAAGGCCTTCCGAAAACAGCTACTGGTGAAATCCACACATTTAGAGGTAAATGTTTATAAAATTAAAAATTGCTTAGTTATGCATCATTTATGAGAAAATGAATTTGTAAATGTAATACATCCAAAGTATCCGACATATTAAAAATGTTTCAACCATATACTTTTTCTTGTTTGTGTGTCATATTTTTTTACCTATCTTGGAATTTTGAGTGGCAATGCTCTTCCAAAATATTATTATAACATTTTTAGACATAATTACTATAACATTTTTAGAAATATTCAACGAAACTTTTTAAATAAATTTTAAGAATTTGAAAACTATTTTTAAAAATAAATAAGCTTAGAAGTCCTTTAATTTTTATTGAAAATTCCCTTATATGTTTCCTATTTGTACATTCAAATGTCTTTTTGAATATTGAAATGGATTTTTATAATTGCAAAGGATATGTGAAATTATGATTTTATAGATGTTTTAACACAAAATTGAATATCTAGTTACTAGTTATTATCTAAAATGTGACTAATAGAAAATTTAAGGGTAAAGCAAAAGGATCTTATTGTATACGAATTTTTTATATTTATTCTTAGTCACAAATATTAAATATTCTCATTGTATGATTGTCTCTAAATTTTGATTTTAAACATTTTTCTGGGTTTAAAAATGTTTTGCTGAAATGTTTTAATTGCAACTTTAGTGGTAAATAAGTGGAATATTGTTATATGAAATAAAAAAAATATCTAAAACAGAAATTGGGGAAATTCTGCTTTAAATAAAGTTTACTATTATTGATTAAAGTTATTTTTTAAGTAAAATATTTTGTTTCTTACTAAAACTTAAACTACCTTTATTCCACATTATTAATTTTATTATTTCTACATAATTTAAAACATTTAATACATAATTTTATTTATATATGTATTTTAAACAAATAACTAAAGAAGACTTGAATTTGCTTTATGCTGTAAGAATTACAGATGCCTGTATTGTCCATAACTTTGCATTTGAGCATTTATTTTATTATAGGTTGGCCTAAGCTCAACTGGGTTGTTACGGAACATCTGAGTAAACCTCCTAAAGATTGGATGCCACCTTCTAGACTAACTGAGGATACACCAGCTTATATAGAAGTAATATATTATTATACTTTTTTTTTAAACTCACATGTTATTTTATTTACCTACATGGACTAGCATTTATAAGTTTACTTTAATATTTGTAGTAATTTTTTTATATTTTCCTGCTACAATTTATTTTTTAAAGTTTTCAAAATGCACTAATTTTAAAATTTTACTTGAAGAAAACAATTATCAATTGAAAATTCTCTTACATGGTTGTAAGTTTTTTTTTTCTTCTTCAAATTTTAGTATACGGTTGATAAAGAGGGAGCTATGAAAGGTGTTGCAATCACTAGAATCGCCACTGCCAATCATTGTCGAACATTGACAGCTGCTTGTAACTATACAGAAGGTCAATAAAACATCTATATTCTATCATACATATAATGTAAATCATAGGATTATGCCTAATTATTTATCTTATACTTATTTTTAGGTGAAGTCATGGTTTGTGTCTTAGACTTTAAGAGAGATGTTGGCTTGTGGCATAGTATCCTTACGGTACGTTATTTTACTAATCTGAAGGTTTTTTGGGTCTCAACAGATTTGTGTTATATTTTAAACTACTATTAGTAAATTAAACTTTATAACTATTTATAAAAAGTGTTATTGGGGTTATTCAGATTTTATTTGTACTTTTCGTGTTTCTGTATGCATTTCGTCTTCGCCTTGCATTTAGATATTTAATGCTTTTTTATTGTTGTAAAATGATGTTTGCAAGCTTTTTAATGCAAATTTTCACTCTGCATTAAACTCAAAAATTGTCCTGTTTGTTTTTTCAATTTGTCAGTCATTAATATAGTTTCTCTGAAAGTATAGTTTTTAAAAGAGTTAATTATATTTTTATTTTAGAGTGTTCTAAATGGGATGCATGTAATATTCATTCCTTATGCTTTGATGAAAGTAAATCCTGCTTCCTGGTTAATAATGATTACTAAATTTAAAGGTCAGTTAAAAAAATTTTTAGTTTTAGCTTTATGTATTTTAATCATTTGTTTAATTCTATGTTTAAAATCCCAATCTAAATATTTGTTATTCTGTATAATTTTAGCAAGTGTTGCTATTTGTAAATCAAGAGATCTACATTGGGGTTTATTGGCTACAAAAGACCACAAGGACGTTAATCTCAGTTCTTTAAGGTTGCTTCTTATTGCAGATGGATCAAATCCTTGTAAGTTTTGTTTGTCTTTAATTTTATTGCCTTTAATTTTTTTTGTGTATGACCTTATTTGTAAATTTACACTAATTCGTAGGGTCCTTATCATCATGTGATCAATTTATCAGTGTGTTTCACAGTCGTGGCCTGCGTCCTGATGCTGTATGTCCTTGTGCAGCTTCTCCTGAAGGACTCACAGTTTCTATAAGAAGGTTTGATAATAAATATTGTTTTACCCCAATTTATAATATGACTCTAATATTATATATCTATCTTAAAAAATGTGAAGCATGTCAATTATTAAAATTCCAAACATTAAGTTAAATTAAATAGATATTTCAAGAGATAAAAAAAGTAATTAATTAGTTGCATTGCATTACTCAACCAGAGCTATCATAAGGGTAGGGAATGTGAGGACTCAATACCTATTGCCTGTGATGATAATTTTTTTAATAATTATAAAAAAAAAATTTAAAGAGTTATTTTTAGTATTGAAATTTGTAAACATTGTCTTCTATTTTATCATATAGATGAAATGAAAAGGCAATAGTCTCCTCATTTATATAGGCCCCACATTTAAAAAAAAATCTTTTAAATAAAAATTATGTAATTGGAAAATAAAATTTATTTGATCATCTTAAAGTGGTTATTTGTGGCCCTTAAATTCAAAACCCTCACTTCTAAAGGCTAGTAATGTTTATTATATAAAATGGTAAACTAAAAGAATGTCAAGTTTGCATTTAGGAATCAAATTCAGAATGAAAAAATTACACCTATTTAAGATTAGAGGCAAAACAAAAATCTGATGTAAGAAGCAATTCATTTACCTGGGAACAGTGCAGAAAAAATATTTTAAGGGCCCACAAAATGTTTTTTCTGGGACCTTTTTGAGACAGTTTTTTTTCTAAAAACAAATGAATGGCTCACCTAGTTTTTTTTTTATAATTACAAATGAATGGCTCACCTGTAATATAATATTTCTAATTTACAAAATTATTAATCCAATTTTTACTTATTTATTTTTATTAAATTATAAGATCTTATTCAGCCGCGGTTAATTACAGTATTCTTGCCCATTTATTTATGCATTCTAAGTTATTAGATTGCACAAAACATGAAAGCTTCTCATTGACTATGTTAGTTATTTTTATTAAATTTGAAAATATCATATAATTGATTTGGTGATTATTTTTTATTAATTGTTATCTTAAAATAAGCATATGCTATTCATTAATAAAATATATCTTATCTAAGTTTTCAAGAAGATGCTAGACAAAAATATCTTTTTTAATCTTAGAAGATTGCTTAACAATTTTGAAAAGCAAGTCGTAGCCTTGTTTAAGTTAATTAGAGAAGTTGAATAATTATAAATCGTTAATATAGTTATGAAAAAATTCTTAGGAATAATGAAATAAATATATGAAATAAAATATATGAATAATAAATATATGAAATAAAATAGCCTTTTGTCAATTCACAAGTTCAAAAAAGTGAAACAAGAATGTTTTTAAAATCTGATCATACGCTTCATTGTATCATCCCAACAAGAGTGTCAGACATATTTTGATATCCTCACCATGTAATAAAAATGGCTGTTTTACTCAAATTATGCTCTTATTTTTAAGAATTTATGACTTTGTTCTAATCTTTGTTTTTCTTATTTGATGCTTTAAAATTGCATAACATCTTCATATCTTTGTTTTGTTTTTATTTATTAATTTTTATAATCATAAATTGTAATCATCAGGCCTGGACAAATTTTGGGACCTGTATCCTGTGGTCGTGGAGTACTTTCTATGTCTGCTTTAAGCTATGGAGTCATTAGAGTTGATCAAGAAAATAGTTTAACATCTTTAACGCTTCAAGATTGTGGACAAATAATGCCTGGAGGTAAAACTTTTATTATAAGTCATAAATAAAAATTAGAAATCTATTCAGAAATTTGTTTTTAACTATATTTTATTTGAAATTTTTTATATAAAATAAATTTTTGGTGATTTTTTATCATTTAAAATTGTAATATTGGATTAAGGGGAAACAACACATAGAAGCCTATAAAATAGATGTTTAAGGCGTTCCTTGGCGTTTCACTGTTATTCTGAAGTACCTGATACTTTTTTGCACCAGTATAGTAATGCTATTTGAATTATTTTATATGTTTTGATAAAACTTATACCTAATTATTTTATTTACTTCTTTTATTTCTAATTTTTTGCAACTGTTAATCTCAGAACAGTCATTCTTTTTTTAAAGGACTAAATTTTATGAAAAGTTGTTACAAAATAAAGCTATAATCTAAATCCTAATATATTTGAAAATTTATCCTTTATAATTTCTGGTTGCACTTAATGTTTAAAATTTGTCTTAAAAAGACAGTACCTTAATTGTTTATGTAATTTTTTTAAATAGCTTATTCAGCTATTGTCCAAGTGAATGGTTTACCATTTCTCTGCAAAACAGATGAAGTCGGAGAAATCTGTGTATGCTCATATGGAACTGCTTCTTCTTATTGGGGACTGCAAGGCCTTTCCAACACTCTATTCAAGGTAAAAATATTGAATTTTTTTTCTAATTTTTAAAAAGCTATAGAAATTATTTTTCAGATTGTTAAACTTATATTTTTCTGTATTTTTAGATGCAACCTCTGTTTTCTGATGGACAGCCTGTAAATGATCAAAACTGGGTTAGGACTGGGTTACTAGGATTTATTGGACCAGTAAGAAAACATAGTTTTATTTTAATTTACTTTTACTAGTTTCATTTACAAAATTTTATTAAAATTTAATTTTCATCTTAAGAAGAGGAAAATATACTTTTTTTTTTTTTTTTTTTTTTTTTTTTTTTTTTTTTTTTTTTTTTTTTTTTTTTTTTNTTTTTTTTTTTTTTTTTTTTTGTCTAGTATCATGTTCATTCTTTTGTTTAGTTCGTTTACCTTTCTGATTTCATGATAGTATCAATTAGGAACCATTTCAGAAATAAATAATAACTTAATCTTGACCACATTATCCAAAAGTATGATCAATATCAATAAGGCTGAATAGATTGATAGCATTTTATCTATCAATTTATTTTAGTTAGCCTATTATACACAATAAAAAATCGTTTTCTTGGAATTTGTCAGAAAGAATTGGTCAAAGCTATTATTTTGAAAGTTTGCATTTTTAAGTATTGTAATAAATAGATTATATTTTTTTTCCAATGCCCACCTGGAGAATGAACTTACGTCATACAGGCATATGAAGGGCATATTTGTTGAACACTCTGTCAGGGGCACCATATTAGTTGGGCCAGTGTTGCTCCGACAGTAAAGACAGATAGTACAGATAATGAAAAAACACCTGTGTCGTGTCTGGGATTTGAACCCAGAACCTTTCTGATGCAAGGCCAGTTCTCTGACTCCTACACAGGCCGGAGGGCATAAATAGATTATAATTCAGAGTATTTTAAAGAAAAATTATCATTTGAATATCTATGATAACTGATGCTGCTTATTTTTCTTTTCAATTTTCATGTTCTATATATGCTGTGTAAAATTAGTGTTTGCTTGTAATTAAGTTAGTATTCAATAAACTCCTTGTATAGTAATTTCTATATATTTTTTTTAAATTAACGTAAGAAATTACATTATTTGTTATAAAATTATGAAATAGATATCCTGGAAAACTATCATTTCTCTATTTTTAGTAGTCCATTTTAAATATGTTATAATTTTTCTTTAATTCTTACTTCTGTTTACAGGGTGGTCTTGTATTTGTGTGTGGTACTAGAGATGGGCTTATGCAAGTAAGTGGTCGAAAACATAATACTGATGATATCATTGCAACAGTTCTGGCAGTAGAACCCATGAAATTTATTTATCGTGGAAGGTAATAAACTAGCTACATTTATCTCTGAAATAAATTTTATTGATATATTTTTCTTAAATTTATAAATTTATCTTGTAGAATCGCTGTGTTTTCTGTCAAAGTGTTACGGGATGAACGGATATGCGTAATTGCAGAACAAAGACCAGATTGTGCTGAAGAAGAGGTAAGTAATTTAAGTTTACTTGTAAATGTTTCTTCTCTTGTTCTATACATTCTTAATTTAGTAATTTTCACCTTAATCACTAGTATAATTTTTATTTCTTAGCTTGCAATTTAACAAATATTTTTAAAAAATTAACAAATTTATCATAATTTGTCTATGCATTAAGGCATTACTGTTCTATCAGATTCAAAATTACTCTAAAGATATAAGAGTAATTTAGTAAACAGGTAAGTTAACTAATTTGTTATGATTTTCATATCAGTAGATTGACCATTAGATGTATCTTCATATCCCACAGTTTAAAAACTGGTAAATTAACTGATTTGTTATAATTACCACGTCAGCAAATTCATTATAAGCTGTGTCTTTGTTAGTCACCTTTTAGAAACAGGTAAACTCACCAATTTATTATGATTTTTACGCTAAGAATCACTAAGGAAATTTCCCAAATGTCAATGTACACAAATTTTAGAGGAAAAGTTTGTATAGGTAAATTTTTATTTTGCAACTAGTAAAATTTCCAGCATAATGTTATTTTGTTTTCCTATTATTGTCTAGTTTTTATTTTTGAATTTTATTCCAATTCAAACCAGCCATCAAAAGCGAAGAAAACTTTTCTTCAAAGTACACTTTTTATTAATTTCTGATATGCTTTTAAGTTTGCTGATTATAAATCTTAGTTACAAGGTCAAACTTAAAAATAGCTTACCCAAATGGCAGATGTCAAGAACAATTATTGTAAAGAAAATTTTTTTTATGGTTTATTTAGGTTGCCAGCTACAGATCTAAAGCTAAATGTTTAAAATATGGTAAACATATTGTCTCATTATAACAGAATAAAACTTAACTATAAGTACATATAGTATTTTTTGCTAATTATGAATCTCGAATCAGAATTCATGAATATTTTTATAGTAAATTTGAGTATGGGTGTTTTTAAGTTGCAGTCTATGACTATGAAAACGCCAAGTGCCATAATTTTATGGAGATGTCATCCTAACATATACACAGCACCAGCAAAATTAGATGTTAAAGAAAATAAATAATTAGCAGATAGGCCATATTATCATATTTAGTGCTGTGGGCAAAGAATGGGTTTTCAAAATATTATGTCAAACATTCATGGACATGACTTGTTTCTCTTAATTTTAAATTGAAATAATTATGAATTTCTAGCTTTTCCCTTATTCTTCATTAATCAGGAAAGAAATAAAAGAAATGAAATTGCAATTATTAATGAAAAATAACTTACTCAATTATAATCCCCTTGAAAGCCCTGAATCTTGGAATAGTGAAATAAGGTTTTATCTCCCTTGCATCTTTAATTTTAATTTGTTGTTGGGAAAACCACATATTTTTAAGATAAGAAGTCTCTTTAATTTTACTAAAGTATAAAAATAGCTTGAGAACAGAGAAGGAGAAACCTAATGATCATTGAGATCCTGTGTCTCTAAATACTGCTTTATATTCTGTATTATAAGAGAAATGTTTATAAATGTTATGGTTAAAATCTTATAAACCACATTTAATTTTCTCAAAATTGTGGCAATACTAAAATCAAATATTTTTTTATGTTTTTGGCAAAATTGCTACATGGTTTTTGTTATATTGTATTCTACTTTGATTTTGACAATTTGAATTCATAAAACAATTTGATCTTAAAAATATTTATTTTTTAAATTTTACTTTTATGTTTTTTCCAAGACATTAATTGGTTAAAAGTACTAATTAAAAATGTTGAACTTTACCATGCTTTTATAAAAGTTATTTTATGTCATGTGTTCTGTTTACAGTCAGAGGGTTAACTGGATAAAAGCAAACATAACAGTGTTAAATGTTTTTTCACTCAATGTCTTATGAAAAAAATAACTGTGATTTGCTTTGGTGATAATTCTAATGAACTGTTTTCTATTATATTTTTTAGAGTTTTCAATGGATGAGTAGAGTACTGCAAGCTGTTGATAGTATTCATCAAGTTGGAATTTACTGTCTTGCTTTAGTTTCGCCCAACTGCTTGCCAAAAGTAAGTAGAAATATCAATAGAAAAATAGATTTTGCAACCTGTTTATTCTTGAAGGTTTGTTTCTTGCAATTAGAATTGTTTTGTCATATTTATCAAAATATCATTTTTTTTTGTTTATTAGTCAATTAAAAACTAGATGGTCTTACTTCAAAACTGTAACATCTGAAGAATGTATAGAGATGATTTTCTGTAATTTCAATGGCCTTGTATTTTTTGGTACATTTTTTTCCTTCAATTTCTAGATTATTTTTTACTTCTAACTTCGTAATTTGCAATACTATTATGAAAATTATCTAGATGATAATGAAAAACATCTAGAAATCAGAATCGAAATATTGTGTTAATATACAATGTACTGTGCTATGGGTTGAGCTGGTTAACTGTTACATTTTCAGTTTTATATATTTCCTAAAATTTTTTAACCAGAAAATCATATTTAATCAATTCTATCATTAATTGAGCTTGTTTTCTATGTGTCAGGAACAAAATCTTGGTCTCTATCCACAGGTTTGGAAATCCGAATCTACGATGTTGAACGAGATAGTGACAAATATTTACTTTTTGACTATAAGCTTGGTTAATAGTCAACTTTGCTGCATCACAAAATTAAAAAAAAATCTTACACTGCCTATCATAGTGTATAATATGTGTATTATTCAGGGTGGCCACCCACCTGGAAAACCTTGAAAACCTGGAATTATCAGGGAATTTTTTTTATACTGGAAAAAACCTGGAAATATCAGGGAAATTTGGATAAAAACCTGGAAAAATCAGGGATTTTTAAAGAAAAGCTGGAAATTTTTCTTTGATGATTTTTCAAATTTCACTAATTTAAATTATTTGCTAATTTTCTTAATTTAAATTATTTCATCCATTATACCCACTTTTTTTTAACGGAAATGTATCGCCAAACAGTTGAAATATCATCAACTTAGCGATACTTTGCTTGCATCAAAATTTGCTCCATTATAGTTCTGTTAAACTAGAATGCCATATAAAATTCTTCCACGGTTGCTAAACAAATGTGGAAACTTTTGACCGCTATGGGAATTTAGGAAAATTTAGGTAAGATTCTGGTGGAAAAAGGGATTAGGATATTAGCTTCTGTTTTTAAATTCTGTCCTTGGGCTAAATCCATTTATGGCTCAAGTTTGTTCCGATGCTTTGGTGGTTTTTTTTTTTCTCTATTTTGACAAAATGTTTTTGTATTTTTAACTTTATAAAATTCTCCAAAAATTAGTTGGTTATAATTTTATGATAATAGATTTTATATCGCACTCTTTTTCTGAAAGCTTTTCTACTCCTATTCAAAGAAATCTGTGAATTATTTTTTCTGAGCAAACCAACCAATCACACATTTTTTTACAATCACTAACAGCAATGTTTGTCGACAAATTTTTACAATTGTTGCATTAATGCTAATTTTTTCTATTTCATTTTAACCTCTTATAACATATTTTAATTTTAAACAAAAAAGGCTCCTTTGTTGGTCAATATATGATTTTTGATTCAAAATTTTGTGCCAAAACATTAAAAAATAAATAAAAAATCTTGAAAATTGTCAAAATAAATTATTTTTTTCAAGATGATATGTTAAAAAAATAACATTTTGAATAAAATATTTTATAATATAGACACTTTTCTTGTACACATCCTACACTTTATAAGAAAAAAGAAACGAAAACCTGGAAATTTTAAGATTTTTATCTGGAAAACCTGGAAAAATCAGGGAAATTTGAAATCTGATTTGAGTGGCCACCCTGAATTTATGCCAAGTGTAATAGCATTTTTCCTTCTTAAAAAAGTATTTTGTTATTCCATTATCCTGCATAGTTTGTACTTCCAAAAATATTTTAACCTGCATGACAACTATGTATAACCTTAATGCCATTAGGAACAGTTAAGATACCTATTTCATTAGAATTATTTGTATCTTTAAGAGAAATAAAATAATCCCAAGAAAATTAAGTGAAAATAATTTAAAATACAGTACAGAACCCGTTATCCGGAAATCAGAAAACCGGAAAACCAAAAAACCGGAAAGAAATTTGATAAATTTTCCCGCAATTTTTAAAAAAAAAAAAATTTTCCTCATAAGATTTTAGGATTTTTCGTTCTTTTTTGAAAGATGTTTACCTTACCATAATTTCAGAAATAATCATTAGTGTATTACTTCATCTTTTTTTCTTATTTTTAAGATTATTTCCAAATAATATTCTTTTTTAGTTGGGTTTAACACTAAAAAAACGGCTTTTTGAAGCGATTCAGAAAACCGGAAAAATCAGTTATCCGGAATAGCGATAGTCCCGATCGTTCCGGATAATCGGTTCTCTACTGTAATAGCTTTATTCACTACATAATTTTTTTCTTCAATTTTATAAACTGAATAAAGTTATTATTTTTTATTTATTTTTATAGTTTCCTATTATATTGTCTTTCAAGCCTTAATGAAACCGTAAGAATAATATTTTATTTGTGCTTGTCATTTTTTTGTTTATCATATTTTTTTTATCAACTTAGGATGTAACTTGTTGCAAAGCCTTTTATTTTATTACAGTCATAAAACAAACCTAAAAATATGGTGTTTCTAATTTAAAATCGTTTTTAGACTCCTTTAGGTGGTATTCATTTATCTGAAACAAAAAGACGATTTTTAGAGGGAAGTTTGCACCCTGCCAATGTTTTGATGTGCCCTCACACCTGTGTTACCAATCTTCCTAAACCTAGAGAAGCTCATCCTGGTAGGAAAATTTTCAAAATTGGAATTTAAAAGTTTTTATATCAATTACTTCTTTTTCAGACTGCAAATAAATAATAAAAAGAATGTATCAACTGTGAATTGCGAAAAATTATGTAAATTTTAATTTAGATTTGTGTTAATAAATATTATTTTCTTAATTTTGTGAAGGTGAGTTCATTAAATAAACTAACTATTTGAATATTTAATATTGGATAACTAACCACAAATATATGGGCCATTCAAATAAATTATACTAAAATGTATAGTATTATAAATGTTTAGTGCATTTGAATGGCCCATATGTCAAGGAATAATTTTTGAGATTTATCCCCATTTACCATTCCCAATTAGAATATTTTTTCAGAGATACTTAGACCTGCCAAACTAAATTTCGAAAGGTGGTAGAATAAAAAGCTAAAAATAACTACGGTAAACATGAACAAATAAGGATAAGAAAACAGTGAGACTAGCATATCTTTGTGACAAAACAGATTTCGGTAATGTTAGCAAATTCAAAAGTAAATTGTAAAAATATATTTTGAGCAATTGTAAAATAAATTTTAAAGAAAAGATAAACATTTTGTTACTGACTTAACTTAATATTTCTTGTTATGCTGAATTATATTTTATAAAGCATTTTCAACACTAAGTTGTAAGGTGCGTCTTATATTACTTTGAGGTTGCTCTTAATTGTTGGGCCTATTAATGAAGGGTGATAGACAGTGATGAGTTGCTGAAAGGATGATCATAAATAAGTTGCATGAATAAAAAAAATCCTTGTAGAAATAAAAACAAGTTTATCTGGTAAATGAAGACATTTTTCTGAAAAATAAAACTTGTGCAGATGTTTAATAATTATGCAAGCAAATCTGCCTTTTCTGCAACAATTTTTTCACTTATGTCCCTAATGGTGTATTTGGTAAGCATTAGTGCTTCATATTTTTTACTTTGAAAACTACAGTTTTCTATGATCTGTAAAGCTATATATGTATATACAATAAATGCAAGTGCTGCTTGCTAAATATATATATATATTATGATTTGTATTTATTATTTTTTTACTTTAATTACCACTTTTTAACTACATTTATATTCTGACTAGAAGTTGGGCCTGCGTCAGTCATGGTAGGAAATATGGTGCAAGGTGTGCGTCTAGCTTCTGCTCAAGGTCGAGATATTGGTGTTATTGATGATGATAGTGACACGGCTAGAAAATATCAATTCATATCTGAGATACTTAAGTGGAGGGTAACTACTACTGCAGATCATGTTATCTTCACACTTTTCAATTCAAAAGTAACTATTTTTTATTTTTGTGAAATTCAATATCTTTATGTGCTCTACTGTTTAATTTGTATTTTAATGTTTATAAAAGCGGTTATTTACATGGATCATAGGTTACTTTCTTAAGTGAGACCCAGTAGCATTTAGTTGCAATTTACATCTACAAACTTTCTTCTTTATTATTGCAATATTTTCATACAATTTGATGCATATTTGTGTATAAATGTGTGTATTACTGATCTTGTTTCAATTAATAACACCCTAGTCTAGTTATTAATTTTCAACTACATAAGTAATATAAATATTTAACTACAAATAATTTCTTTTTTTAAATAATGACATTAAATATTTTATTTACAAAATTTTTCAGTATTTTCAGTTGTTAAGTTGTTGTATACACAAAATATTTCTTAATGTTGCTGTATTCTCACTAAACAGATTGAATAAATATTTTATTATTCGTTTCAAACTTTTTTACTATCAACTTTTTTTAGCCATTTTATTAATAAGTAACATGGAAATTTCAATTCATGATATATAAATATGTCCCTTGCTGAATTTCAAAAATGTTTTTAAATATTTAAGAAAAAGTATTTGCTGTAAACAATTTGAAGAATGGTAAAATTTTAATATTGTATCCCTTAAAATAAGTTTATTTTTCTTGTAGTTTAATTTTGTAAGCTACATATCGCCCATTTAAGTGCAGGCAATATATAACCTCGTGATTTGTACCTGGCTAGTCATAGTTTATTACGTGATCTTCAATTAATAATATTGTAAACTATATTTCTTTTGTATTTAAAATTAATATTTACTTAAAAAGAGTTAATTTACAAAAATTGATAATTTTGTGATATTTGTCAAAAATATTCTGTATTTTTATTGGAAAAAAAAGAGAAACTTTTATCAAAAGGTACTCATTGCAAGTATTTGATTCTTGAAATTGAAGTTTTACTACAATAGTATTTATACTGCAATATTAGCAATAACTTTTTTTTTCTATTACTATCATTTGTTTATTGTATTTTTTTCATTATTAGAAATTTTAAAAAACATACAAATTACCTATTTTACATATTTTTAAATCTGTATTTGATTTTAAGCTACAAAATGGTGTATGATTGTTTTATGTTCTAAGAACTGTTTTAAGTATATTTATTTTTATGGTTTGTGAAGTATAATTTACGACAAAATTATCTTAATTAAACGGTCATTCAAATATCTAGATGTAGAACATAATTTAGACTGACTAATAGGCAACTATGCTTGCCATTTAATTTTTTATATAGACAAAAATAATTCTAACATTCATAGATTATTGTACCTGTTTAGTTACTGTTTTAGTCCTTTTTAAGGAAGTTTTTATTCGTTTCAGATCAAAAGACGTACTTATGTTTGTTAAATTAACCTGTATATATTTTGTGACAATTTACTGATATTACTGTTTAATTGATTACTTTTAGGGTGGAATTACAGGAACTTTGACATGCTCTCAACTTCATAAGAGAGCTGAAAGAGTTGCATGTTTATTGCTAGAAAAAGGAAAATTGAACACTGGTGACCATGTAGCTCTTATTTATCCTCCAGGGTTAGACCTGATTTGTGCTTTTTATGGCTGCTTGTATGTTGGTAAGTTTTTTAATTTATTCATGTACCTTCAGTTATAATAATGCATAATATCTTTAAATATATGTTTTGATGTCTTTCTTATAGGCGTTGTTCCAGTAACAATTCGACCACCACATCCCCAAAACCTACAGACAACTCTTCCTACAGTACGAATGATTGTTGATGTTAGCAAATCAGTTTTAATTTTATCTACAGCTCCTGTTTCTAAGCTATTGAAGTCTAAAGTAAGATTTTTATTCTTAAAGCTCATTAGAATTTTTCTGCTTTTAAATTTTTTTTTCTTTCATTTTTATAATGTTTTTCAAAATGATTCAAAATGAATTTCTTTTTGAAAAATGTTTTGTGCATAAAAAGCTACACATGAAAAGTCTTCCAGAATTCGTGTAAAATTTATTTGTTCTTTATTGTATATTAGTTTATTGTAAGCATCTACTCTTGATTTTTTCAGGTGAACTCTAAGATGCTGTTTATGGGTAAAATATTTGTATGAAAAATTAATAAAAGCTTTACTTATCAATAAGATAACTATAAAAACACAATTGAACTGGGGATCTGTTTAATCTTTTGCCTTAACCCCTTCCTTCTCGCTCCCGGGAAAATGACGGGGTGAGGTTTTGCCCTCTATTTCTCGCTCCCGTTGGCTGGAGTGTTCAGTGGTAACGCACCAATGAGAATAAATCTAATTCATTTCTTTTGCCCGGAAAACATTTTATTTCTCATTTTACACACCAGATGGCAGTACCAGGATATTTTAAGGTAATTGGTGAATAGTTAGTTTATTTTAAACTAGATTTCAACATTAGTAAATTATCAGGGATAAAAAAATAAGCACTTTTATAACCGTTTTCTTGAAAATTAACTGATCGTTAAGGGGTTAAATATGAATTAGTTCATGGTGCAGCCAAATCTATGTGCCTGAAATACCATTATTAGCATAAATAATCTTTTGTGTGCCACCTGCCATTATCAAACGACATTTTAGGAATCGAAATTTTATGCATGGATTAAAAAAATAATGGATAAGTTTTAAATGGCTAAATCCTTAACAATAACTTACTTGAGGTTAAGATTTTTTGCTTTATTGTTTGCTGCAGGAATATTGTTGTAGTATTTTGAAGATAATTATTTTTCATTTTATAGCAATTTCCAATTTTGAAAAATGAATAGTAACTGATAAAGAAAGGAATAAAAATGAAATGTTATATTTTTACTTTGAAAACAATGTCACTAAATGGTAAAAAATATTAAAGCACGAGGATGTGTTTACTTATGTTGCTGAGCAATATTTGATTTGTATCAAATTCATCTCAAAAATTAGCTGAATGTAGAGCTGAACTTGCTGAAATATCTATTAGATGTATTGTGTAATTTAGGATTATGGTTAAAACACACTTTTTGAAAAATGTCCATTTAAAATCTTAGAAAATTAAAATATTTACTATAGATAAGAGGAGTGTTTTTCAAGTTCTTTCAGTGGTTTTTTTTTCTTCATAAATTGCGATTTATATGCTCTCCATGTAATTAATATATTTTACATTGTTTATTGTACTTTTTTTTAACTTTTTGGATATTATAATTATTAATTATTGAGAATTTTTAATTTAAAATTAATTAGATTCTTAATTTTTTTTCTTTTTTGCCCGTAGGAAGCAGGCAATGTTGTTGATATAAAGTCATGGCCTCTCATCTTAGATACTGATGACATTCCAAAAAAGAAATTAACTAGCATATATAGAGCTCCAACTCCTGAAATGATAGCTTATTTGGATTTTAGTGTTAGCACAACTGGAATGCTAGCTGGTATTAAGGTATTAAAATATTTTACTGTCTTATTTGTATTCTTAAAATATTGTTTTAAATTAATTGGGATTAGCTATTCATAACTTTATTTAGTATGTGTATTTTGACTTAAAAAGATAAAATATTTCAGATGTCCCATGCAGCATCAACTTCTTTATGTAGAAGTATGAAACTTGCCTGTGAATTATATCCATCAAGACATATAGCTCTTTGCCTTGATCCTTACTGTGGTTTAGGTTTTGCCTTATGGTGTTTGAATAGGTATCTAGTTAACTTTACTCACATTAATTAAATTAGTGAAGTTTTTTTATTCTCTTAAAAAGTCAAAACCATTTCTGAATTTTTTTTTTTAAGATGAGATTATAAAATAATATTTTATATTATGTTTTTAATTTAGTCAATGAATGAATGTCGGTTTTCATATTATTCTTATTTTGTTAACTTTATTTATAAAGTTTTCTACTTAGAATATATAACAGCATGAAATTTGTTATGCATTTCTTTTGCAGTTTCTGAAAATTAAATAACAAAATCTGCAAAAGCAATTTTTTTTAGGAACCAGTTTTTAATATTTTCTTTTTAATTGATTCAAGACCAAAGTTTTTTATGGTAAAATTTAAAGAGTATTTTTGAGAGTTTATTCTCTCACTTAAATTTATGTAAGTTTATTTCTATTACTATTACAGTGGAAAGTCGCGTATCCGGAATCGGCGGAACTTTCCGAAGTCCGGATAATCGATTTTACCGTATAATAGACCCCAAGGTAAACAGAGATTAAAATGATCTGAATCTAAGAAGCAGAAATTAAATAACATTATTTTTCGGGCAATAATGTTTTAGTATTAGAATGATATCTAATCAATCAAAAACAAAATATTTAAAAAAAAATAATTATTGCTATTATAAAAATAAATATAGGAAACTAAAAAAATTTACAGTTATGAAAATATTAATTGCTCTCTCCGCCATTTTGAACTAGAACGTTTCAAGCAAGAAGGGGAAATTCCCGTCATTCATTCATTAAGGTGGGTAGGTGAAGAAGCAAAATTCATTTCCTTCTTACTTGTCATTCAAGTTGAAGGGGGGGAAGTGACAAGTTCTTATTTTCTCTCCTGTCATTGGCTATCAATCAAGCATAAAGGCGTGGCATGCTGATTGGGTTCTCTTTATTTTTTCTTGTGTGACTAAAGGGGATTCCCCCTCCACTTTAACGTTTGCTGTGTTTACCCTTTTTCACAGTACTTCTTTCCCTAACACTTTATCAAAAAGGTTCCAGGAAATGCCTCTTTTACTAGCCAGCTGCACAGGAAAGAAGGGGGGAGGGGACTCAATTGTGCTCTTTTGAAA
>NC_092215.1:19829584-19847787 GCF_043381705.1 Parasteatoda tepidariorum
TCTTGTAGGCTTGAATTTTTTTTCTTTTTACCGTTAGAATGTCGAAGCGTCGAAAAATTTTGACTGAGCTGGAAATAGAGGAAATTATGCAAAATATTTCAGATATTGATTCTGAAACAGATTCGGATAGTAGTGATAGTGACACTATAATATATTCTGATCATAAAGAATCAAGCGAATCGAATGATGATGAGAACATTTCTGACATTTGTATGCCCAGTACTTCAAAATCGAGTAGTACTTCTGCATGGTCATCAACAGTACAAAATTTAACGCTATTACCTTTCAAAGCCGTGCCTGGACTAAAAGTGGATAATTCGCTTGAAGAAGAGATTGATTTCTTTAGGCATTATTTTGATGATTCCATAATGAAAATAATTACGAAATAATTAAATGAAAATAATTAAATTTTTCATACGAAAAAACAGCTTTAAGTCATATATTTAGTTTTCAGATTTGTAATGTTAAATGTTTTAAAATAACAAGTACATAATGAAAATAAAATGTGTGAAATATACATTTGAACAAGAAATAACTTAAGTAAATAAAGTATCCATAGAAATATATATGAAGCATATGTCACTTAAATACTCTGCAGAACAATATTAAACAACGCGCTGATATTTCGGTAATTTCATGGAATTAGGCTTAACATCAAAAAACCCTCCGGCCCTGGGGAGACACACGCTAGAGAGACTGCCGGCCTCAGCGGTAAGCGCGCTTTGCGTCGCGAAAGGGTTAAATATATTAAAGGAGGCAATGCATTATAAACATTTTAAAATTAACATCTATTTTTGTATTTTCCACTAAACATTTATTGCAATTTTTAGCAAGGAAAATTTTCATAACATGAGGATTGCATGTAATCACCATGGACGTAGCATTTTTCATAGTGATAGTAAATTCATTTAGAGGAAAATTTCTTACAAATTATTCTGGCATCAGGAAGATTTTAGTAACTTTTCAACCATTTGGCTTGATAAATATGAAAGAAATTCCTTTATTATCTTATAGATGGTTGCATTCTTTTCTATCCATACATTCTTTTCCTCTTCATACACAAAAACCTTTTGGTTTTAATATTTTTGTTTAATCTCTAAAATTCAAAGATCTACAATGATAGTAAATGTAAATAAATGTTTACACATGCGTTGACATAAAGAAAATATTTAAAAAAGAAAATTCATACAACATTTTCTCTAAATTGACTAAAATTATTATATTAAAATTATAAAATTAATATCATTTGTGACTAAAATTGTTGCCAAACATACTTTTTTAATTATGTGTATTAAGAAAAGAGTTTTTAATTAATATCTTAAAGTTTTCAATACTTTTTTATGAAGCTTTGTACATAAGGTATCTTTTTTATTTATTGCTGGCTCAAAATAACTAGGTTTCGAACATCAAAAATAAGAAGATTTGGTTTTCATTATTCAGTTCTTGCTATAGTGATGTAAAAAACCTTTACATTCATAGTTGTCCTTGCCAAGATTTTTTTTATTTATTTATTTTTTTTTTTTTTTTGCCGGCACTATGACAAAAATGACACTTTTTGTTTTGTTGATACTTGAAATTTGGTTTAGAAGCTTGTTTTCCCAATCAAAGTTTTTTGTGCTTAAAAGAACTGAACTTGACAACAAATTTATTAATTAAAATTGGACTGTTTTGTGAGTAAGCTTAATATAAACAAAATACTGATATTTTGTTTTTAATAATAATTGATGTGTATTTACTGATAGGACTCGTTAAGAAACAATATGCTAAAATATTTTTGGTGTATTATGAGAGAGAAAAATTATACTGATAAGTTAAAAAAGAATAATTTATTGATGTGTTTAATCTTTTATATTTCTAAGATTTAATTATATATATTTGATATGTAAATTTCTAAGTTAATGTAATTTTTAAATGCATTTTAAATATTTTTAATGTAAGAACCCATCACTGTATGTATTGCTTATTTCTTTCGCATTAAGATTTATTTTTTATTTCAGTGTTTATTCAGGTCACCATACCATTTTAATCCCACCATCTGAAGTTGAAATTAATCCTGCCCTTTGGTTATCAACAATTAGTCAATACAAAGGTTATAATTAATTCTAAATAATAATAAAAGTAAATAAAAAAAAATTTCGTTTTAATAATTTCTAATTTGTTTTTTATTTTAAAGTGCGTGATACATTCTGTTCATATGGCGTTATGGAACTTTGCACAAAAGGCTTAGGATCATCTATCAGCCAATTGAAGGTAATACAATAGCCTATTTTCACTTACAAAATTTCTTGGTCATTTGTGTGTGTGCTTACCCATTTAGGTTTTCTAACATTTTCTGATGATAAAGTATTCTTTATACTTTGATATTATTTTGAGGAAATTTTTTTGTTACAGTGACCAATAGAATAGAAATTTAACATTTTTAAAAAAAAGTCATTTAGTATCATTTTGCCTCGTAGACTTTTTTAATTTTCTTTATAGACAAATTTTTAACTCCTTACTCCCTGCCTATACTCAGAAGCATTGCCTTGTACCAAAGAATATTTTAAAACATTTAATGTTCTTTACAGGCTGGGATAATTTATAATGCTTATGTTCAAGATGTGAAATTTGAAATTGATATAGCAATGTTTAATCTATTTCTGGCGAGATTTTATACTAGAAACTTAATTACCTCCTTTCGGCAAACAATATTTACAGGTTGATCTAGATAAAACTGAATTTAAAAATTCCACAGTTATTTGTTTTATTCTCTTTCTTTGAATATACATGATAAATTTTTTTAATGTTAAAAAATCTATTTAAATTCATTTTGCTCTGTTAAAAACTTAAGTAACTGAAAGACATAACATATATCTGGTTTTATAATGATAAAACCTCCTCTGCGTGGACACTCAGGCTGAAAGAGGGAAGCACATAGATGCAAGAGAAAATTATAAACAAGTTACAACAAAGGGAAAAAAGTGGTTGGGGTACAAGCTTGAACCGATTAATCAAATAATTAAAAGGGTATCATTGGTAGGGTGAAATCCATATGTGTTGCAAGATGTAGAAATTTTTAAAAAAGGTGAGAATGGAATATTTGGTGAAAATGGAATTCTAGAAAGAAAATTTTGATAAATTCTAATTTTTAATTTCTTGCTTAATTTGATAATATTCTATTCTTTTATATCAAACATTAGAAAATCAATTTTCTTTTGATTTCTAAATTTTGATATGTCAATGGCTTTAGATGTGCCATCACCACACCTGTTTCTTATGTCCTTTCTTTTGCTTGATTGCCATCTTTAAATTTGAATATTTCATTTGATTATTTGTAGTTGATATGTTTTTATAATTAAATAACCAGGGGTCTGTCCACGTTGAATTTACTACCGTTTAGCGGTACGTTCACAAATTCAATTTTAGGAAAAACGGTAGTTTCACAAATTCAACATTAGGAAAAACGGTAGTTTCACAAAGTACTTTTTCTTAAAATTTTATTTTTGTATCCTTAAGAAATGATAAATCTATATTTTTACTATGCTTTTTGTTGATTTTTTAATATCATTTTTAATTTTTCACATATTATGTCTAAATTTTCATAAAATAGGTACATCTCAGAAAAGCCTAGACAGACCCCTGATAGCATATTAGTCTAGTAAGAAATGGGAACTTGTTTAAGACTTTTTTAATCCTATAAATTATGCTATGATTTCTTAGCTTTTTCAGACATTCTCATTCACTTTTAGATTCTTTTCATTTATTAGAACTTTTACAGACATTTTCTTATGATTTGAGCATGTTTAATAATTTATAAATATTGGTTTTCTACATTTAACAAATTTTATTATAAGATAAAAACTGATATAAATTTCTGTGTTTTTATAATTCAGTGACTTTTTGTTGACTGTCTCATACTTGGGTTGACTTTTGAACTTGGCAATAAATTTTTCTATAACTTTAAAATGTTGAACCTATTTTGTTTGTCAGTTTAATTACATGCCAAAGGAGTTTTTTTTATTCTGTTTATTAATTTAATTGGTTTTGAATATATTTTAAAACTTATCTATTTGGGAAACTAAAAATCTTAATTAAATCCTTAATCTCCTATATCTATTATCCTGTAAAAAAAATGGGAATATAGAAAGCTATGGAGAAATATCTCTACTGATAAGCATTCCCATTTTGTGTGTAGTAGTCTAGAAAGCTGAACCTAAATTATAAAATTTAGGTAATTTTATTATAAATGTGTTATAAATAAATATTTGTAAATATGTGAGTCTATGACTATTTTTGGTGGGAGTAAGGAAATTTTTTTAACAGTATATAATTATTTTTCACAGAATGGGATAAAACTATTATTTTTGAGTTTGCAAATGAAACTCTGGAATTTTAATATTTATTTTAGCACTAATATGTTTTATATGTTATAAGGTAAGTAAAATTTGTGTATCATTTTGTATCCAACTTATTGTAGTTATTATAACAGTTATTCTTTTTCATTGCAGAGAGGGATAAACTTGAGCTGCGTTCGAACCTGTGTTGTTGTAGCTGAGGAGAGGCCTAGAGTTGGATTAACAACCTCATTCTCTAAATTATTTTCTGGTTTAGGCTTATCTCCTAGAGCTGTTAGCACAAGCTTTGGATGTCGAGTAAATGTTGCCATTTGTTTGCAGGTAAGTAATGTTTTTAATTAAGCAGACATGTAACTTTACTGCAGACCCATGGAATTCCGCTTTTTTCACCTGATTTTCATCATAAACTTAACAATTCTAAAATTACAAAAATTTTATATGTGTGACTGGGGACATCCACAAATTGTACTAAAGTGATTGAAGTATCTTTTCTACCCAATGTGTTCCTGAATTTTTATGCCACTTGAATAATATTTTATAAAAAAGAAAAAACTAACTTTTTCTAATGAAATTTTATTAGCGTAAAAGTATATACTTATTAAATATTTTTAGTGAAATTAAGTCTTGGTATGTTGGCGATTTGTTTCAAATATTTGAATTGTTCTTTTATTCAGTTTTTTAAAATTATTTAATCTAATTAACAATTCAATATGCGCAGAATTTTCTAAATGATAAACTGAGGGGTCATTCACTAACTAAATTCTTATTAAAAATGTTCAGTTGCATTCATAACTACTGAACTTATAAATATTAAACGAAATTCAATTTTCCCTCGGATTGACTATTAGTAAGAAATAATAATAATAGTGATTTGAATAAGCAATGGCATTTTGAATCAACTAACAGAAGAATCTTATATTTTGAAATGAGTCAACTCAAAATGTTTAAAAAAAATTAAATTAATACTTTATTAAATACAATTATTTTTTTTAAATTGTAATTTTTGTTTTAGTTTAATTCATAACTTTGAAAAACTGTTTTTAGAGTTTTATTACCATACTAAATTTTTTTTCTGAAACTGCTGTAGCATATCTGACTACATGATATAGATCAATTTCTTAAGATATTTTAATTACGTATATAAAGATGTATTAATTTATAGGGAGCCTCTAGTCCAGACCCAACTGCAGTATATGCTGATATGCGAGCATTGCGAAATGATCGAGTTACATTAGTTGAAAGAGGTGCTCCTCATAGTTTATGTCTGATGGAGTCTGGCAAACTTCTTCCAGGAGTGAAAGTAGTCATTGCCAATCCTGAGACTAAAGGACAATGTGGAGATTCTCACCTAGGAGAGGTATTAACTACATTTTGTATGTATTTAATAAATTTATATTATCAGTCACAGTTGCCAATTCTGTCAAATTCCAAAAAATATTCAAATATTCCATTTCTTTAAAATTTCGTAAAAATATCAAATTTTTGTAATTTAAAATCTCTTATTGAAATATCTAAATGTATAAAGAATAAAAAATATTTTTGGTGTTCAAAACTGAAGAATTGGCAAAAACAATCCAAGCTTTGTCACCACTCAAATGCCTATAGTGAACATATATTTAGCCAAGAAAAAAGAAATGATAAATACTGATTTTCAATCATCCATATTTAATGAAAATTTTGAAATTTACTGTTGATGAAATGTTCAAAATTAGGAAATATTTTTAAGAAGAGCTTGATAAATCATTTTTTATGAAAGGTAAAATCAGTCACCTATTTTAAAATTATTCAACATTCTGGATTACTGAAATTCACATTTACCAAAGCTGTAAAGATTTCCATGTTACCATGTTACATTCTCATTCAGTTGAATTTTTATAAATATTTTCTCTGAGTGAAATTTTATTGAATTAAGTCTTAACACACATTTTTGAAGCAACAAATTTAAAATTTGTTATTGTTGTAAGTAAAATGTTGATTCCTCTAGCTTAACCCTTCACTGTGCCCATTTGCATATCTGTAAAGCTAAGTTTAAATTGGATTTTCTCTGCTGTTCTTTATAGTTAAGCATTGAAAACTGCTTTGCACATCGATAGAAGTGCTTGTCTTTGTTAGAAAAACGAATTGACTACCAGTCTGTGCTAGTTTCAAAACTAATGGACATGCTGTTTCCCCATGCTTTGTTAGTTTAGTGCCTTGTGCTATTTCAATAAGAAGGATAATTTCTGTTCTGAACAAAAATTTTAAAATAATAAATTCTCCTATGATAAAACCTTCTAGAGTTTGGAACTTCAAAGTCATTATATAATTCTGGCAATAAATAATTATTGTATTATTCTATTGTTTACATTCACTGTATCAGAGGATTTATAATGTTGTACACATAGTTTTGCAGTAACAAAAGTGCAAGGTAACAAAAAATATTCTTCCTTCCTAAAGTGTAACCAATTTTTTTCTAGTATTTATTGACGAATTCTGCAAACGAAAATAATTATTCTTCACTTTTAAAAAGTGTGGAATGAAGGGTTAAGGAATATGTTTTAAGTTAGATTAATTGTGTTAACAAATGTGTATTATGTAAATACATATGTGCATAAAAGTCCAGTGTAGTTAGAATGTAATATTGTCAAAATTTAAATTCTTTATGCAGTAGTTTGCTATTTCTGATTTAAACTGCAATTAACTGTTACCAATATTCCCTTTTTGTCCAAAATTTGATTGTATGCCAAATGTCCCTGTTTTTATTATTCTTCAATGTTTTGAGCTATGTATTATGTATTGCTTTATTACGAGACAGAGCTATTAATTTCTAGATCTGATCTAACATCTCATGAAAATATTTTATGAACTACATATCCGTTTAATATGTTTAATATTCTTAAAACTTGTTCCATTAGCAAATTTTCAGTTTCTAATTCAAAAAATCTGCTACAAGACATTTGTCTAAAAAGAAATTTATATATCTTCACCACCTCCAAAACTGATAAATTTGTGAGATGGACAAGATTTATGGACAAGATGGACAAGATAAGGACGTTAAGGTATTTGATTTTGTTGCATTGAGTTTGTAATGACATTAAGGGGTTTAATGCGAAAGCCAGGTATATTCCATTTTTTTCTATATTAATAAATTTTTTACTGTTCAGACTTTGTAAATTCTTTGATTAGTACAAGAACTGGGCAGAAATATCAAATCAGATTTCCTGTGAGGTAAAAGGTGTGAGGAGAAACTTCATATAAACCTATTGCTTTTTCAATGTCATTTGACTCAATGTCACATATAATTTGTGAACCATGACTTGCCTTGTCATTGCATCAAGCTCATCATTCATGTTTGGTGTAGTGGAATCTTTTTTGGCCCTTGTACCATTCTAACACTAATTCTAACACCTAGCCTATTTTTGCCTAAATATTGAAAGCCTGAACACATTTAATATTTACTACTAATTAAAAACTCTTACTGAAAAAGGTATTCAATCTAATGAATGCAATTTATGTTCACAAATGGTATTTAACAAAGTATTTTATTTTTTAGATTTGGGTGCAGTCATCTCATAATGCTAGTGGATATTTCACTATCTATGGTGATGATTCTCTTCACAATGATCATTTCAATGTGAGGCTAATCACTGGTGACTCATCACAAACTTATGCAAGGACTGGTTATTTAGGTTTTTTGCGAAGAACAGAGAGTGTTCAAGCTGATGGTGGTATGTTAAATACATCCCTAAATTATAATTAGAGTATAACATGAGTGATTGTATTCCGTGTGTACCCAGAAATTCTGTTTTATTTTATTATTATTTTTTTTATTCTTCCAGTCTAAAAGCTATGAGCATGTGATTTTTCAGCAAAAATCCTGAGTATTGCTTCGTATCAGAAGACCATTGGTTTGCGCACTTACGCTAATCAAAAACTTAAAATCACTCTAAGTTTTGAAACTTTTGCTTTATTCTGTTAACAAGACATTTACGTACATGCGATTTTTCCGCCAATTTTATTCTTTTGATTTGGCGAATTTCCACCATTTTGAATATTTGTAACTGCACTGGGATATGCTAATATTACGATTCCTATTCACACTATTTTAATATTAAACATCAATTTTAGTATTTACCTGATCAAAAAGATACGTGTTGCAATTCGTACTCACTCAATTTAAAAATCGTACATCACAAATCCGATTCACGCGATTTGAAGATACAATAGTGTGATTTGTATTTACGCATTTTTAAAAACCCATATCACAATTCGTATTCACGCGAGCTTAAAATCTAATGTCAAGATTTGTATTCACACGTTTTTAAAATCCAATATTGCAATTCCTATTCAGACGGTTGTAATATCAAAAATCAATTTGTTTATTTTTACACGATTTAAAAACTATACATTGCGATTTGTTTTCGAAAAATTATTGATTCGTATTTATGTGATTTAATATTGAAATTTGTATTTTTGCATATTTGAAATCCAATATTTCAAATCCAAATTCTTGTAAGAAGTAAATTTTTTCTTGAATTAGTTTCTATAAATGTGTGATGTTCATCATTAGTAGGTTATTTAGTTATAAATCTTAGCTCAAAAAATTATGGTAAATATGAAACATGTATGTTATATAAATTGTTATCTTGTTATCAATTTTTTGCACATGAAATTTTCAGGGTTTTTCACTTTGTCACAATCACCCCTGGTATGAATAACATGTTTTGAATGTATAGTGCAGAAAAAAACAGACCAATTACATTTGGTCTAATGATTCTCTCTCTATAATAACATAATTTATGATTGATAGATCTTAATACAGGAATTTGGCTATCAAATACGCCAAAAATCGTAGAGGATATGCAAAAATGTATTTTAGATTCATGCTTCGATAACATGCCAGTAGATTTATGTAGATGGAATAAAACCAAACTTACAAAAAAATAATATATTTTTTGTGTTAGTAGCAGAAAGATAAAGTACATATAATTTTAATCTCACATTACATTGCTGCTTTTCCTTGAGGCAAGTATTTGATTAGTTCTAATTAAAACCCTTGATTTCAAATATTGCTCTTTTCTTGTTTTGAAATCCTTCATATTTTTTTTTTCTATAAATAGATGGAATATTTTTAAATGCGCTTAATAATAGATGATTAAAGAGACAAGAGTTTTGCTTAATAATACACATATTTTTTTTCTCACCTTGGAGACTTCCTTTTCCCAGTCTTACTCTATTTTTTTTAATTTTTGAAACATCAATTGAAGTTTAAATTTATTTTGTTTCACATAGCATTTTGTCACTTTTGAAAAGTTAAAATGTTTTACATGATCTATATTATTTTAAATAAGGACCTGCACTTCATAGAAAAAGACTGAAATTCCGGAGCCTTGTGTACTAAAGATGCATATTTTCCTAACTCTCTCAGAATTAGTGCTTAATAGGTTAAAACAGAAGCATTTTTTATGATATTTAAATATAAATTAAATTATACTGAAAAGTTGCTGAAATGGAACCAATGGCTTTCCATTATAATCATATTGTGACGAAAGCTGTGAATTATTAAGATTATTAAATCATAAATCCTCAAAATAAATTTCATGTTTGTGTTATGTGGGTTAGATTTACTTATCACGTTTATTAATAACATATAAATATTTTTTAGAACTTCATGATGCTGTGTTTGTAGTTGGGTCTCTGGATGAAACTATCATGCTCCGAGGAATGAGATATCATCCTATAGATATTGAAAATAGTGTCCTGAGATGTCATAAAAAAGTTTCTGAATGGTACTTTTACTTTTAAATGAAATTTTGATCATATTGAAAATTGTTGTTTGTAGCCTTCATATACGTTTTTTTATTAATATCTTATAAGTTTTGAACCTCTCAAGTTACGTGGGCAATGCAATGAGCTTAAAAATATTGCATATTTTCCCCAAAGTTGAATTTGACAAAAATTCTTCATGTCTACTTTAGTTTTATTTCTTATGTTACATAAGTGCACACATAAAGTAATTTTTATCCATAAATTGACTTATTCATGATGTAAAACTTAATGTAATTTTTTTCTTTTGAAATATGGTTAAGGAATACTATTAATTAATTGTATCTTACATTCCGATTTCTTGTTCTTCATTAATTCTCCAAGCATTAAGCCCCTAATTAAAATCGGATGGGCATTTCCCGAATAAGTACTATTCTCCCATTGAAAAGCATGGGAGAAACCAGTTTATAGCTTGCAGTTAAAAGTTGGACAAAGCCAAAACTAACGCTCAGAGGGTTAATCATTTATAATGTAAATTCACTGAAAAACACTGCCTTGAAAATCAGGAAATTTAATGTAAAGATTTACCTAGTAATGCTTAGTATTATAATTTATGTAATTATTCACCTTTTTAATTTTTTTATTATTATTTTTTTTCACTTTAACTATTGCTGCATTTAATTTTACAGTGGATTCCAAGCTTAAAGTATTTAAAAAATACAATGTATTGTTTTCAACTTTATTTTGTATTTTAAATTGATTAATTTACTTGTCTAAAACAAAATATGTTCTATGTTGAATGCAAAAAATCTACACTTTATTAAAATTCAATTTTATGCAAAAATTATAGAACTTTTTTACATGAATGATTTTGTATGTAGAGGTTTTGTTTTTCTTATTCGTCTACCATTAACTTTAATGAGGTTAATTTAACAACTGTTTTAAATTGAAAATGTTCATTAAATGCAAAGCTATGTTTCGGTACTTTAGCTTTATTACTATGTTTTGGTTATTTGTTTATATTTTGAGTTTTATTAATGAATAAGTGCTGGCAATTCGTTTTTAAGAATCATTTTCAAAATGCACTATCAATACTTTTTAAGTACTAATTTCTTTTAAATTTTATGAATAATAAAATGCATATATATGATAATTTTGCCTTTTTCAGTTGGTAATTTTTTTGCAATGTCAAAATGAAAGTCATTGGTTTTTAAATGACACATTATTCAGTTTGTTTGCATTCAGCAAATATTTTCTCTTGGAATTTCCCTTACCTTTTTATAGTTTTTTGATACTTAATAATGCATTTAAATTTTACTGATTTTCCAACATATTCATATTAAAAAAAAAAGAATTTTTTTTATCTTGTTCTTATCCTTCCTTAATTTTAATACATACAATATTGAAAGAAATACAAATTTAGACCTAGGTATTGATAGGTTGAATAAATTTCAATTTAACTAAATATCTGTCTTGATAACTTCAAATTATTGTATGATATTCAAATAAAAGTTTGATGAATATAATGGTGAACTTTTTTTTTGTTTGTATATTATCTAATTTTGTGAGGTTAGTTATATAGTAGCTTCCAATTGAAAATAGTCACTCTGCACAAAACCATACTTTTGTTATTATACTTATATTTTAAGCTTATGTTAATTCTTTTAACAAATTTTAAGTATTTTGAGTAAAATGAAATGCAATATTCCTAGATTTTAAGATATATTTCATACCCTCTAAAGTAAAATTTTTTTCCCACAGTGCTGTGTTTACTTGGACTAATTTACTTGTAGTTGTGGTTGAACTTGATGGAAATGAAAATGAAGCTTTAGATCTTGTACCCCTAGTCACAAATGTAGTTTTGGAGGAACATCAACTTATTGTAGGAGTAGTAGTTGTTGTCGATCCTGGAGTTGTGCCTATAAATTCCAGGGGTGAAAAGCAACGAATGCACCTTCGAGATGGATTTTTAGCTGATCAATTAGATCCAATTTATGTAGCTTATAACATGTGAGAAGATATTATCTAAAATGTTATTTATATGACCTTCTTAAAAAAGTGGAATGCACTTGAAATTAAATTTTGGATGTAATTGAGACCTGGAAAGGAGAATTTGCTTATAGCTGTGATTTTTTTAGAATGGGCATTCCTTTTGACTTCAGAAACACGAGAAATCCTTGCCGCTATAAAATGTGAAAGCTGAACAAGTAGTCCCATGGACAAGAAAATTCTTGTTCTGTAGTATATAGTGTTCTAAGTGTTAAATTGCTCTTTCTAAATTAATCCAAAATGGTTTTATATTTTCTTAAAATTTGCTAGTTTTCTTTTTTGATTTTTATTGGAGTGCAAATATTCGTAAATTATACATTTCAATTGTGAAAATTTTTTTATAATTCAAAATAATATTTTAAAAGTTCAAGATTTTATAAAATATTTGCCTCCATTTTTATGTTTATCTTTACTAGGCATACTTTTTATTAAAAGTTTTTACTTATATAGCTGTTGAGAACAGTATGACTATTCAAACTAGTTACTTAAGAATTTATATATGAGATAAAATCAGTATATTGAAAGCAATATTTTGTTCATAAGTAATTAGATATTTTATATAATATCACAAAGCTGTTACTTTTTTAGACTCAAGCATTTTATAATTGGTTTTGACTTCAATTGTAATGTTTCATTATCTATAGCTTCATTCTAAACTATTAGATATTATTTCCCATTTAACAGTTCTAATGTGTGGCATCTGTTTATATTTGCATAGTTTCTTGCGAGTTCTGGTGCTTTTTGTTATCGAAGCTTAAAATATAAATTAAAATATACTGATCTGAAGCTTCTGAATGTATAATTTAATGAAAAACAGTTACTTTTATAGTGTTCTGAAAATTTCTATAATTGAGTCTGTTGTGTTTTTATTCAATTTATGCATGTAAGTATCAATAAATATATATGAGTTAGTAAATTATGCTGTAACTTTAAAAATTTAAATTTGCTGGTGCTGCCATTAAAATATCTAAGATTTATTGTACTACTTACCTCTAAAAATGTATATTTTCTAATTAAATACTTTAATGGTATGTAATTTTAATACTACCATAATTATTTATATATTTTCTAATTGCATACTCTAAATAATTAAGCTTTGGGTTGTCAGTTTTCATCTCAGACTAATATAATGTTCGCTACCTATTTTGCAATTTTTTTAAAATTTTCATTGAAATACTGATAATGACTGCTAGCCCTTAATTTACTATGCAATAAATATTAATAGAATGGAGAATATTCTGCTTGAAGAAAGGAATATCTGATGTAATTTCTATCCTATATATATTATTTGAAGAGAGATCACAGGCATGAAGTATTAAATAATTAGCTTTAAGATCTTTTTAATTTTGTTTTGTTTATAGCAAGAAATGTATCTTTTTCTTTCACAATAAACCCACAAATAATTTAAATTTTTTTTTTTTTTTGGGAATAAGGTTCTTATAAACTATTTATTAAATGCATTATTTTTAATTATCTCATTCAAACTTTCCAATAACATAATTTTAGACTTAACAAGTAGAAAAAAAAACAATGTTTATGGATTTGGTCAATCATATTTGATCTAATTTCCAAAATACTTATCATTTTTATTGTAATTCTAAAATAGTAGTATTTTACGATGAACTCTGAGGCATGGTTGGAACAAAATCCAATTTTTACTTTTGAGAAATTTAAGATCCTTCTCAAATATTGCAATTTTTTCTCGTTAGAATTAAACAACCGTATTTATTATAAATTTTATACATATTCCAAATATGAACTAACAAATAACCAGAAAAATATTGCAAAAATTCTTTTAAGAAGAAGTGTTAAAATGAGCATTAATAGTTGGAATTTGTGTTAGTCTAAAATTTTGAGATTTACATAATAGATTACAAAATCGTAGATTTTGAGATTAAAAAATAGTTTGCATTGTGAAAAAAATTTCGATGAATTGGCCATTATTTCAGTGTTGAAATGTTAGTTCTAATATTTTTGTATATCATAGATTTTTGCCAGTCAGTTTTTATAATTATAGATTTTGCAATTAGTTTGCTCACAGTTTTAAACTTAAAACTTTGATTTAAAGATTTTTTCAAATGTCTTTTGACTTACTTAAAAATATTCTTTATTTAAGAAATATGCAAAGTTATTGAAAAATATTTTTTGCAAAATCTCCTACCTAAATTTCTTTTTTTACTTTTCTATATAAAATGTTGCTTTGTTGTTTACAAAAAAAATTGCCTTTACAAATGAAAATTGTGCTATTAATAAAAAAAAAGTATGGATAATTCTTTAAAATTAATAGATAGGATAATTACTCTATATTCTTGAAATGGTGCTATTTCTTAAATTCTACCTAAAAATTTGCATGATAATTGCATAAATGCACCCTAAATATTTAAATTTTTAATGTACTATTAAGGATGTACTTTTTCAAATAGAACTTTAAAATTAATGCAATTCATTACTAGAATTAACGTAATTCATTACGGGAATGCTAATTAGCTGTAACTGAAATATTTGTATTCAAGCAGCTTTGTCAAAGTAGTTATTAGAGTGAACACTATATAATTTTATTAAATTTTTAAAAGTATGGGTTTTTATTACCTTTTTGTAATTGTTTTATTATCAATTTTAGAGTTCATTTCTGAAAAAGAAAATATTAATATTTTTCAAAATTTTCTCATGAGCTTTGTTTTTACTTTATTTGAAATTTAAATGTTATCTGTAGTTTTTTTTTTTTTTTTTTTGGTAAATAGGAAAATATTCTTGATCTAATTTTCTTCTCTGAATTATGTTTTTTCTTTCATTGATGGTCTTATCAGACAGATCTAAGTTTTTTTCCTTTTAATCTGAAAGGAGAAATTTTATTTATTCTTGCTTTTTATCTTTATTTTTTAAAACTTTTCTGACATAATTCATTTTAGCGATCTAGGTGATAATGCATCGTTTTTAACTCGTAGATTTTTCTAAAGCTATAAAAATTTTTTGTAAAGGTATTATATTAAGCCAAAGAATTATCATGCCTTATATTCTGAGTAACTGTTATTTTGCCTTAGTAAAAAAATCATGTGTTGATAGGAACAAAGCTTCACAATCAATTATTTTGCTTTTTTAATTTCATTTTGCTATCATTTTTTAGTTTGTGATAAATTTCTCATTATTTAAAAGCTGCTAATTTAGTTTGGTTTAAATATCATTCTTTTCAATGAATTCTATTATCTTACTTTTTATGGGATAAGTTTCATGGTATGTATGAAATCGAAAATATTCCATTTTATTATCACTGTTAATATATTTTGAATTTAATATCATTCTTATCAATTGAATCTATAATTTTAGTTTATGTGATAGATTTCATGATATATGTAAATATAGAAAGCTTCTTTTTCTTTTTTCAACGGCTGCTAATTCAATTTGATTCAAATCAAATCTCATTCTTTTTAACCACTATTATACTCTAATTGTGATAAGTTTCATGTTATACGAAAATAGAAATTTTCTATGTTAATAAAATTTGGGTTTCATTCTTATTCACATTTATAACCTTATTTTATGTGATAAATTCTATACTAAAATATGAAGGTTAAAACACTCTTTCTTCTTGAGGCAGCTAAGAATGTTTTTTCTAAAGCAAGCTAGTAAAGTATTGTTATGTCATGTTAAAAATATTCTTTAAGTAGAAGAGATAACATTACAACTCTTTGAGGAACATCATTTTAAAGTTTGTTTAAATACTTGTACATAATGGATTAATCAGTAGGAGATATGATTAATTCTGTCATTTTTTTATATTATTTATTAGATATGAACCTATTATTTTCCTATTCTATATTGTATTTATGGAATTTTTTTAATCATTTTTGTAACTCCCATGAATAGAATGTTGTATCTAAGATCTTTTCTATGCCTGAACGATTGAAGGCATTTTATTATAACTTAATTTTTGAAGTAAATCATAATACTTTTATTTAAATTCTTCAAATACAGACATTTGAGTTAGATTTGTTAGGTTTAGAAGTGCAATACATAAATAAAACTCTTATATTTTTCAATGTTAAAAGATATGACATTAATAAACAAAAAATAGTTTAGGTAATTGCATATATTAAATTTCACATAAACTTTCACATTATTTCACCCATTATTTTATTATAAGTATTTTTGTATTATTAGTGTATTTGTTACACTATCAATTCTATACTAGTCTATTGTAGTGATTTTATTTGTATATTTTGGAATATAAATTGTTTTGTATGATGATCACATAAAGATCTGTTTCTTAACTAAAAAAAATGATCTGTAAAAATATCATCTCAATGCTCATTTTATTCAAAATTGTTTTAATACTACAATAATTAACAAATTCATTCGTCTTTAATATTTCTTCAATTTTGTTATTAATTAATGTTAGTTAAAAAAGAAAATTTGGGCTCAAAATGTAGAAATGAAAGAACTCATATTGTTGCATTGTGTGTTGGTAAAATAAATTATTCATGCAATAAAAAACATTCATATTATTCCCATATTCTTACATTGTGTCTTTCATAATTAAATCTGCTGTTTTCATTGTGTTCATTGATATTCCTTAATTGTAAGTTTGACTTTTTGAGTGTTGTTTTGTTGATGTTTGTCTCATTACATAATTTATTTTATTTTGTTCCTAATTTGTTATAATGATACACTGTTGACAAGATGGATAATTTAAACTATTTTATCTTTCTGATTTAAATTTTATATTAGAAAGGACTAAAATTTAAAAAATTTGCAAACTTTCTCTATTTTAATAATAGTATCTGATAAAAAAGTTCTGTTTATCTATTTTCTTGACTTTAGCATTTTATTAAGTGTTTAAGCTTGGTCACATTACAAGTTAAAAAAATAAATGGTATTTGGCAATTTGAAAAATATTTTATTTTATACCTTATTTTATTACGTTTATAAGTGTAAACAGCTTTGTTCTATCTTGTGATAACAGTGTTGAGTTATGCTCTACAAATTATATGTTATAATTGAGTAACGAAATTGCTATACGAGTTATAATATAGCATTTCATGTATATATGTGAATTTGTAAAAAGGCGTGCTTGCAGACGACAAAGGTAAGATGAAAAAAAAATCCACTTTATGACTGCATTTAATTGCTTGTATATAAGATTTTTTATTTACCTTTTTTGAAAAATAAAGCAATGTGAAATACCAATTTTCACAAAATATTCATTGTGTTTTTATTTCTTTACATAGTTACATTATTTAAGAAATATATGTAATAAATTAGCAATGGAAAAGATAAGTATTTCTTCTGCAGCAACACTAATCTAAAGAATACACGACAATCACAAACAAGAATTTGTTTAGCTTTTTTATTATGGATTTTCAAATAAATTGCATGGTGTTTTATGTGTTGTTACAGAGCTTATATGGTATTGTTAAGTCAACTGTTAGTTGTAAATTCTTTTTCAATTCTAAAAAAACTGACACAAAAAATTAAAATCAAACTCAGCTAAATATATATACATGGAAATCCTATTGTCCTATTTTCAAATGTGCTTGATACTTATTAAAAATGTTACCAGTAACTGTGGTAATTGTTGGCAATTATTAGTATATCAGGAAAATAGTTTTCAGAAATGGTGCTAGTTGTATTCTTGACAAAATTAGTTCAAGCTGTTATGTGTAGTTGAAAGTTACATGTTACCAGGAAAATATGAAAACTTGACTGTTTATTCAGATTATCTTGCCAATTTGAAAAGGAAAAAAAAATATTTGAAGACATGTAATATACTTAGGCAAGAAATGTGTGACAAATCTTTGACATGTCATTTGACTAACATCAGTATGCTGACAACATTCTTGGTTGCAGTAAAAAAGCCATTGTGTTGTAGAAATGTTTATTGTTAATGCTTTGTTAATTTGAGTGCCCTTATAAAAGTTTTCTTTCTAGGCCCCTGCTTATAATCCTGCTAATAGAATTTATAGAGTGAATCTTCAGCACTATCCTCATAAAACCAAAATTTCTGGTCGACCTCAACCCAGTGGCGTACGCAGAATTTTTTCAAGGGGAGTGGAGCAGCGCCATCTGTAACTTTTGAGG
>NC_092215.1:19848287-19895829 GCF_043381705.1 Parasteatoda tepidariorum
TTTTTCCGGTTTTTTAAATAAAATTTCATTTTTTTTAAAAAAAAAACTGTTGTTTGTTATAGTTTTACTTATTATCCCCCCCCCCCCCNACTGTTGTTTGTTATTTTTTTACTTATTATCCCCCCCCCCCTTTTTTTATATGTCTATAATTTTTCTTTGTTTTATTCTACATTTTGAACAATACAATATGCCCCTAGCTTTTGATGCTGATTCATTCATTTTATTGCTCAAAATATAAGAAAAGTAACATGCTTGAGGGATGACTAAATTTCTAATCGGTTTATTAAATATCATATTTAAAGTAGTACACAACAATTTTTACTATAATTTGTTATAATAGGCATTTTTTTTTCATTATTATATAGTTTCAACATATATCAATCATTATCATCAAGATCTGCATCTGTTTGTGAAAGTGAAAAGGTACATGCCGGCATTAACAGCAGCGCTTCTTCAATAAGTTCAAGGTATGCACAAATATATTAATCAGAGATCCTATGAACTCTGGATTTCTTTTATTTTGTGACTTTTTCAAAACTTATGAAAGTTTTGAAAATTTTTTAAATATATAGTTGCAAGCAGAAAATTTATATCTTGGTAAGTAAGCTCAATAGAATACATTGCAAAGGATAAAATATTCAAAATTTATTAGTTATTCAATCAATAAAGAAATTACATTCATACTAAATTCGGTAAGTTAATATGGATGAAGTAAAATTGTTTTTCTGTCTGAAGAAACTGGTTTTTGCCAGTTTCTTCTGTCAAAAATTATCCTGATTTTTGCATATTTTAGATAGTTCTTGAATATCGAGAAAGTGCCAGAAAAAAATCCTTACATAACTTTAAATTTCATATTTTTATTAAAACTGCGTTTTTAAATTAGTTTAAAAATAATAATTTTTGTTATTACGAAAATCTTTTTATTTATTTCTCTTTCGAGAATAAGTTACCAACCATTAAAATAAATTTAATATCTAATATTGTTGAAAATTATGAATTAAGGACCATAATAAACGTAATATAAAAATTTTTATTTAATGTATCTCACGAATGGAAAATGTGGTAGACAATTTAAATTTGAAGTAATTACTGTAACATAGTTTTTACGTTTCAATATTTAAAATTCTGTTGTACTATAGTTCGTACACGCTATCTATTTCATAAGGTCTTAGAATTTCACGGATTTTATTTTTAAGTCCATTTGTCCCCATATTTTAAGTCCCATTAAAGTCAATCATAAATGGATATACTTCTGTTAATTTCATTTTATAATAATGCAGTTTTTATTTATTATTTGCTGTAGCTATATAAAAAATGATGGTCGATGAGCCATTCGTAGCTGAAAAAATTCCTACCAATAAATGGGAAAATCAATTCTTGAATGATTTTAAAGCATGAAAAAAAGACCTCAAATCATTAAGATGACAAATTAGAAAGCTACTAGTGGGCAGCGCCCCCTGCTCGCTAACGCTCGCCAACTCCCGAAAATTGCTACGCAATCTTATATAATCTCGCTTCGCTCGCTACTAACTTAGGTACATTACAAATGCACAAAATTCTAAGAATTCAAAACAATCATTCAAATTCATATAACAACTTTTTTTTAAAAAAAATTACATCTTTTTAGTAAATACTAAGTTATTGAAATAAATTTGAATTCAAATAAATGACATGTAATTCGTTAAACCTATTAGAAGTGTGGTATAGTATAAAATCTTAAGATAAAATTTCTGAAACTGATATCTCTTAAAAAAGGTTAAAATTTTGGCTATAATTAAGTCTATTAAAAATTGAAATAAGTGAATTGCAATGGAAAATCCTGCATAAACAAATAAATTCTAGTAAAACAAATAAATTCGTGATATAAATCAAAAATCATCAAATAAATTCGTAATGAATAAATTCGTGAAAAAAAGCGCTTTCGACAAATACTAAAATAGAGATCTATCGACAAAGACTACTCACTTCTGCCTAGCTTATGCTCTCTCTGGCTATTTCAGTTTCCGTTTTTAAAAGCGCTATATGTTGAGCCATCTCAGCTAGATTTGGCATGTGACATTTTTAGCGGCAATCATTGGTCGATTTTCTAGCGTTGCCATTCGGGGAGTTGTAATGAGGTTTCTTTTTTGTCACCGTGTAAGAGGAGGTTTCTTTTAAACAATATAAAATCTGCCCTTTTCGATTTTGCATCATTAATCTGCAAATTTTGTTGAATATATCTATTTTGGTCCATTTAAAATTTAAATTATAATAAATAAATTTCTGCTTAATATGTAAGGCTTAAGAGATATCTGAAGAGGCTGTGTTATTGAAAAAATACCAGAAGTTTATTGAAAAATGATCAACAACGAAAAAGAAAAGAAATCCGGCTCTACCATCCATTTAGATTCAAATATTGTAGTCATTGTGAATTTGATTTTCCTATGTGAATTATATGTAATCAATCAATATGTAATATACAATATATTAGAAATCAACATATAATAATTTACTATATTATGGTGGCAAATTGTGAACTCTTTGAATAATTGCTAAAAGTATCTATTTTTGATTTTCATCTTTCAAAAGTCTTTAAAAGTATACTATTTTTCACAAAAAGGGTTTATTTTTTTCGTTTCCAAAATGCGATTCCGATTGTCAGCATGAATTACGTGAAAAGCATGATTTTTTACGATTCCTTTTAAAATCTCATACGGAATCGCCTTTTATTTTACATATTGGATAAATTAACATGCGGATCCTCGTGATTCACTGAGATGGATTCTTTCACTACTATGGCCCATATAATTTCAGCTTAACCATACAATTATTTTTTTATGACAAAGATGTTCAGCTTCACTAATCATTGCATTTTTATTTCAAAATTATTGGGAAAAAATATTTATATCATTTCATTAAAGAAATATTGAACCAAATTGTAGTTTTGATAAAAACTAAATAACAGACCATTCACTAATTTTACAATTTGAATTTACTTAGGTTATATTAACTTGCTTAATTCTGTACAAAATCTTTATCGGTATACACTTATTGTTTTGTAAATATAAAGATATGCATCTCATAACATTTTTTTTTCCGAATTTAATTTAACCAATTGTATTTTTGAATTCAAAGTTATTAATTTTAAACAATGTGAATATTTTTGATAAAATATTTTTTAGTGTTTAAGAGGTGTAATTTTTTGTTGGAAAATTTGGTTACAGGCCTAATGGTGATTGTCGTCGAGATGGTGATCTGCATGTGTAAAAATACCAAAACATTTCTGAGTGCCCTACTTCAGTATTTTATTCTACTTTTGATTATGATTCACTTTTTTTAATGTACTCTTTTGCAAATGTGATTATTTGAATAGTTACCGTTTATAGTCTGTTTAGTGTGTATGAAATTTGCATAGAGTCACATAACCCTAAGATATACACTACTAATATCTGTTCTCCAATATTGGCAGGTCGGAGATATGATTCAATTATTATGCAGTCAAACCCCGCTTGTAGTGAACACGGTTTATAGTGAACTTCCGGATATAGTGAACAAAAATCGATCGTGTAGTGCTCGATCCCGTGCTTTGCTACACACGCATAATGTTATTTTTTGTCTTCGACTGATTTATTTTCTTCATATATTTTTAATAATTTTGAAATTTCGACTTAAAACGAAACACATATACTGATTTTTAAAACCATTTACAGCATGGAATGCAGCAATAAGTAATTTTTCTTCTTTGCTTCATTATTGGACAGCATTATTGAATTGGTTCAGCATTCAAAGAAATCGCAATCTTCCAGTATCTGGACAAAGGCTTCAAGTCAAAGCCGATGAATTTGCTAAGCAATTTGGTGAGGCTACTTTTATGTGCTCGAATGGCTGGTTAGACAGGTTTAAAAAATGGAATTACTTAAATTCAGGAAAAATTATCGGAGAGTGGGGAAGTGTTTCCATATCTGATGTTATGGGTTGCTCATCAGCTGAAAATTAATATTTTTTTTTTTAAATAAAAGTTAAGACATTTTTGTTACTAAATACTATTTTCCGTCGTTTTCGTATTTCATTTTTTTTTTTTNGTTTAGGCAGAGGGGGTGCGATTGTTCTTGTTTTTCAGTGGCGCCATCTATGGCCAAGAATTCGACTTCTGCCACACCATTCACACAACCACAATCCCGTTTATAAGACGGGTTACATTCACACACACAAAGGAGAGAGGACATAGAACACACACAGAGAATAAGAAATATCCATGCCTTGCCCGGGATTCGAATCCAGGATCTTTCTGATGCAAGGACAGTTCCCTGCCCCCTACACAGGCCGGTCGGGATTGGACATTTAAATGTGTAATAAAAGTGGGAATTTGGAACCATTAAAATTGTTTGCAGAACGGATATAGTGAAGTCCCTATTATAGTGAACTGAAATGTCGGTCCCTTGAAGGTTCATTATAGCGGGGTTTGACTGTATTATATTTTAAGAAATCTAATTTTTTTTTCCTTTCTTGCTAGCAATTATGTACTATTAACATTTTTCGGATCTGGTGCAAAATCGAAAAGTTCAAACCAAAGCGGATAAAGAAAAACTTCTTGAATTTGTGCAAAGATTAGACACCCTTCAAAAGCAACTGGGACTTGACAGCCTCAGATGATAAATCTGTAAATATCCCCCTGTGCCTGTCACAAACGAAGTATTCAATTCTACTCAATGCCAAAGTTGTGAAATATATCATTCACTTTTTTGTAAAGACTCTAAATTTTTTTTCGAGTGAAAGATATTTATTTTATTTTTATATACAAATCTGTAAATTTTATATTTATGAAACAAACTGACTATACTATATCATATATTTTTCTATTGTTCCTTGACTGACTGCTTATGATATGCTGATGGCAATTAAAGTGCATTGAGAGACATTTTAAAGTTTTATCGAAAATTAAGTCACAATCTATATCATTGTGCATGTTTTCCATTTTGATTTGCTGTGACTTTATATTTAATGTGTGATTATTTTTTAATCAGATTTGTTGTGGTCTGTGCCTGCCTTTGAATAAAATGAATATAATTTGTTTTATTTAATTTTGTTCATTATTTATTATGTATTTATCATTTAAGACACATACCAATAATAGTAGCCAATGGATTCATTTAGTATGTATGGAAAATACTAAATGTCGCTCATTTAAAGAAACAATGACGTAACTGCAAAATCAACCTAAATAGAGTAAGCACGTCAAGAGCTTTAAAAAGGCCAAATTTATTTGTAGAAACAATGACAGAATTGTACATTTTGTATTACAACACTAGTAGGTAATTGTGTCGTTGTTGAAATTAGCGCAAAATTGGTATTCGTGTGAAACGAACTATGTCGCATCAGTTGTATATGTCAGTAATTTAGTAAGACCAAAACGGGGTTGGTTAATTAATGTAATAAAATATATAACAGAAGTAAGAAAAATTACTTACTGTTGAAATCTAAGTTTTAAGAACAGGAATGCTTGGAATAACATTGTACAGCAAACCAAGGCCCAGAGCATATATGGCAACGTTACTTTTAAAAAGTAACGAGTAAAAGTGCAAGTATTTTTAAAAAAAGTAACGAGTAAAAAGTAAAAAGTTCTTATTTTAAAAAGTAACGAGTAAAAAGTACAAGTAAAAGTACAAGTACTAAACAAAAAAAGTAACGATTTAAAAGTACATTTCTAGGAAATCGAAAATTCAAAGTAACCTAAAATTTTATTGAATAATATTCTTGTGCTCTTTAATGTTTTTGCAAAATTGTTGTTATTTATTTAATTAGTTTGAATTTTGAAAGTTATGGACATTAAATTTATTTTTAAATTCGGAAGAATATTATAATATAACTTTATAATATAATCGTATAATATAATTTTAAAATCAAATATAATTTTAATATCAAACTTTTTATGGATTTGCACGAAAAAGAAATTTTATCTATTGATTTTAATTTTCAGTTTATTATTTTTATTTATTTAAATTACCATTGATTTAAAATTATTTTACTCAGTAGAAACGCGTTTTAAAAGCACAAACATAAACAAAGAAAACACGGAGTTTCAAATAGCTTTGCGATCTTTAAGCTAGTAAAAAGTAATTGAATGTGCAGTATAAGTTGAAACAGAACAGTCTACAGTTTTATTTGTAACAATGCCTAATGCTGAAGTCATGTGAGAAAATCATTTTCCGAACATTTCTGCCTAACGGAATAATTGAAATTTGTAAACAAATTTTAGTATCAGTGGCTAAATTAATAACTTTGATTTTTCAAGAGTTAAAATAGTAATTATTATAGCTTTCAGTAGCACAAGTAGTTCTGAAGTTCCTAGACATTTGACTGGGCGTTGTTTGACAAGGTCGGGCATAAACATAATTTTAGTAAAAAATGTACTAGGTAAAAATGTATTTAGTACAAAACGTATTATGACAAAACGTATTAGTGAGTTCAAAAAGAAAATTGAAAAACGTAATAACAAAATCCAAAATTTTTTTGTTTAAAATGTATTAAACAAATGCATAAAGCTCGAAAATGAATGAAAATAACTTGCTAAATAATATTTTTATTCATTTTGCAAAATAATGGCATTTTGAAAGCAATTTTTTATTTATTTATTTATTATAATTTTTTTTAAGAAAGCTTACCGAGTTTTTAAAAAAAGTAACGATTTCATTCGACATTTCCGTTACAAATACTTGTACTTTTTCCCTAAAAAAGTAACGAAAGTACAAGTAAAAGTACTAAATTTTAAAAGTAACGAAGTACAAGTAAAAGTACGTACTTCTTACTTGTACCGGCGGTACAAGTAACGAAAGTAAAAGTACTGCCATATATGGCCCAGAGTGAGATGTTTTGCCATTAAACAAATCACCAAAAAAAGTAATAACCCTAGGGTTCATAATCAATATGTAAACAAGTAAAAAACAGTCTTAAAATCAAAACTGAGAAAAGTGTGACTAAAATTATATAAACCAATTTAATTACCCAATGAAACTTAGAGGTATTTTTAATAATTGACTTTCAACTTCTCTTTGTTTTTGCAAGCCAATAATACACGTTTTATGTTTAAAAAGGTTGCTTTTTTTAGTTGTATATAACATGTTTTTTAGAAAAAGCGAAAGAACTTTTCTTTGGTTACGAATATAATTACTTGGCATTGCTTTAAAAAAATAAGGGGATAAAATTGTTGAAGGAACAATCGTTCGTTTTTATCTTTCTGCATTATGCCAGAAAATTTCTTCCATTTGAATCTAAAAAGTTTTCCCGTAGTAGTGAAAGGCTAACCATTTTCCACTTATAAACAAACAAGTAATTTTTGTATCTTATTATAACTGTTTTGACAGTGACTTGAAAATTTGTCATAACACCGGAAGGCTAGTTGCTTTTTACTCTTCAACATACAATCTTAAATATAACTATTTTGATTTGGAGTAATAGCAAAGCTCCTTCATGTGAGCTATACTCACTTTATCAAGCTTATTCTATACGCTTCTTGTCCACTGTTGTTGCAAATTATTTTCTTTGAGGAAAATACATTTTTCTGATGTTTAAATAAAAATACTGTCACTCAGTTTTGAAAAATGCACTTTCTGTTTACCACGCATCTACCGCACTCCTTATTTCCCTTTTTGTCCACTCACTCTTTAAATCTACATTCAATGTTCATGTGTCTTACAAAACTCGTTTCTGTATGGCATCTGCTTTATTTCATCTCTCAGCCATTTTTTTGTTGTTATTTTAACATTAAATATGTGCATTTGCTTAGTACAACAATTTTATTTGCCATTGTGAACTGTCAATATACACAATACTGGAAAAGTAATTTTCTAGTTAGAAATATCTTTACTTTTTTTTCTTCATATGTGATACCCTGAAATTACCTATTACTATCGCCATATATAGGTTGTATTTTGTTCTGAGATACATGATAACTATAAATAGCAACCCAGAAAAGTTTTATTACATGGATGCAGCTGAAGTCTGTAAATAAGTACCTGGATCCATCTCTTTTGATTCATTTATTTTAATTATCTAGAAATATGAAATTATAACCAATCAAATGGAGCCATAAATTAAATTTTAGGTAAAAGAAAAAAAATCATTTCTGTGGAAATTAGGAAAAATAATTAAAATTTAGATTAAATGACTTATCTTTAATGTGTGGACATTTTGAAGACTATGCTTTTACAAGGTGTGCAGTGTTTTTAAAAAGTGCTTATTTTCGTTTTTTTATAAGTTCTTAAAGGTTCCTTTTTCATTGGGTGTTTTTAAAAAGAGTTTAATTTTCCCTTTTCAAAAAGGAAATGTCGATTTTCGCCATGTATTATGTAAAAGCGTTCTTTTTTACATTGTTCTATACAACGTTCTCACAATTCATTCAACCACAATACCTTGTGGTACCATCGGTCGTTAGCGCATGAAAGCGCCAATCATTTTACATGTTTGATGAGTCCCGCAGTGGACTGATCGTTAAGACACGGTTCCCAGCAGATCACCGAAGTCAAGCATCACTGGCTACGGTCAGTGTGCGGGTGGGTGACCACTTGGATCAGTCTGCGTAGGGACCGAGGGTGTGCGGTATTGGTCCTCGTTAAACTGTGCTACCGTAAAGTGCTCGACTTCGCGCGCAGGTCGTCGGGCTACTGAAGCGGGGGTGCCATCCCTTCCGCAGAGGATCAAAATTGTGATGGCATGTCTTCGGATCGTCCTCCGGGATGTTTCCCAGACCGTCGCCAATAGCCCATTGTGCAGCTCTAGTGCGACGTAAAGTAACAACAACAACAACATGTTTGATGAAATACTTGCAAGTCCGCATGTGCGTCTACAAAGCTGGGTTCGGTGAGATTATTGCACTCTCATGTGCAACTCTGCTGCATTTTGCAAGATATTCTCATTTTCAAGCTTCATTTTCCACCCTCTGATATTGAACCAAAAAATCTCTTGATCATTTTATAATGGCTAATATAATCAAGAAAAGGAGTTCCTTGTCAGAAACTAGTTATTTTATCATTACTAGTTATTTTATCATGATCATGTAAAGTCTTTGAAAATTATTTTGTTGATGTATATAGTGCGTAAAAATATTTTTTAAGTGCTTAAAAATGCTTATTTTTTGTTGAAAAATTTGGTTACCGTACCCTATTTTACATAAGACTCTGAAAAAAAAGGTCAAGAATAACCTCTAGGCTATCGTGGAACCTGTGTATACATAAAAAAAAACAAATCCTCTTATAAAGTAAGAAAAACTGAAGTGACTTTTTCAGTAACTATTGAATGAATGTTAAATATTACTTAACCAATGTCACTTCTATAATGAACTAAATTTAAGTGTGAAATAATTTCACTTACCTTGAGCAGGTTCTTTTGAAATATATTTTTATTAATAACATAGACGGCACGAAACACAAAGAAAAGGGTAGAAGATGTAACAACAAGAGTTCATGGGTCTCTGGTCCCGCGCAACATTCATCAGCGCCACCAGCGGAATATTTCTTAATTATCATTAAATTACAACACACTCCCCCCCGATGAACTCACAGGAGTTCATCAAGGGTAGAGTACAAAGCTAACTTAAACATTCTTTTCTTAACTCTGAAAAACATAAAAAATACTAAATATGTATAGTTATGAACAACAATAATGATGAAAATGTTCTAAAAGTATAATGTAAGTTCACATTAAAATATTAATAGAATATAAAGTTTAAAGTTCCAAATTATATAGAAGTTGAACTGGACGTTTAATAACTGATGTATCAGTTTTCACTTTGCATGCTCTAACCTTGCCGTCTCTTCCAGGAAACAATTCCAAAATTTTACCAAGTTTCCAAAAATTGCGTGGTAGAAAATCATCCTTAATTATAACTATATCGTTAACGTTAAAGTTAGGTACATTATTTTTAATTAAACTTAAATGTGCTGATCTTAAATTTAGGAGATACTCATTTTTCCACCTTGACCAAAAGGATTTCATTAATCTCTCACGATAATTATGAGCTTTAATTAAAGTTTTCCTGGAAGAGAAATTCGTATCAAGGTTAAGCTTGACTGATGGTAAACAAGTAATTCTTTTCCCTATAAGGAAGTGTGCAGGAGTCAACGCACATAGTTCCTCAGCATCAGTCCCAATATAAGTTATTGGACGTGAGTTCAGAATAGCTTCTGTTTCCACCAGCAAAGTTTCTAGTTCGTCAAAAGTTAGCGAAGTTTTTCCTATAGTCTTTCTCAATGCAGTTTTCACCGATCGAATTAGTCTTTCGTAAAAACCACCCCACCAAGCGGCCTTTTCTACAATATATCTCCATGTAATTCCATGGAGAGCGTAGAATTTTTTAACATCTGGGTGATTGATAGTTTTCCAAATGTTTTTCAAATCAAGCTCAGCCCTTTTAAAGGTTTTAGCATTGTCTGAGTACATCACTGAGCACAATCCTCTTCTTGCAATAAATCTTCTAAAGGCTAATAAAAAGTTTTCTGTAGTCAAACTGTTCACAAGCTCCAAATGCACAGCTCTTGTGGCCGCACAAGTGAACAGTAAAATGTAATGCTTTACATCGCTGTTTTTGATGTAAAGAGGCCCGGCAAAGTCTAAGCCTGTAGCGTTGAAAGGATGTGATTGTTCTATTCGAAATTCTGGAAGAGGAGCCATCGGTTGAGTGCCAGGTCTTGAACTGAACCGTTTGCATATGACACATCTGTTCAATGTAGCTTTAATGCACTGTTTTGCTTTTACAATCCAGAACCGTTGTCGAATTTGAGTAAGAGTTTCTGCAACGCCAGAATGAAATAATTTTTCATGTGCTCTCCAAACAACCAATTCAGTGAACTTATGTTTTCTTGGAAGAATTACTGGATGTTTTTCATCAAAGGTAAAACTTGCTTTCTGTAGCCTACCTCCTACACGAATTATTTCTTCATTGTCTATAAAAGGATTGAGGTCTTTAATACTTGATTCCTTATTTAAACATCTATTTCCTTTTATGCAATTAATTTCTGACGAAAACATTTCTGCCTGTACATATTTAATCCAAGTTTTTTCTGCATCTTCAATTTCCTCGGCAGTCAATTCATCTTTGATTCGATCATCTTTCTTCAATTTTAAATTATTCAGAAATCTTTTTATCCAAGCTGTTATTCGAAAAACTCTTGTAAGAGAACTGATTTTCTCAATATCGAACATTGGATTTTTTATCTTGTCATTGCTTACATAATTTACTGCAATATGATCCGATTTTTTTTCTTTGTCAATATTTTCTCCTTTGAAATTTCCTTTGTCTTTGGGCCATTTTTCTTCACTTAAAGCTAGCCATTGTGGTCCGTTCCAAATCCTTTTATTTGAAACTAAATCCTTAGCGCTGCATCCTCTAGTTTGAAAATCCGCCGGATTTTCCTGCCCTGGGCAAAAATTCCAAGATGAAGGGTCAGTTATTTCCTGGATCTCCGTGACTCTGTTACTGACAAACTGTTTCCATTTATGAGGATCCCCTTTCACCCAATGAAGGACAATGGTGGAGTCAGTCCAATAAAAGCATTCGCGTATTTTACAGTTTATTTTGTGCATGATATACTTAGTGAGTCTACTCCCTATTACAGCTCCCATTAACTCTAAGCGAGGCAAGGTCATTTTTTTCAATGGTGACACACGTGATTTAGATATAACGAATGATGTTTTTATTTCGTTTGATGTAATGTATCTCAGATAGATAACTGCCCCATAAGCTTTCATACTGCTGTCACAAAAACAATGGAGTTGAATGTTAGATATCTCACTAAAACTGGCATTTCCAAAATAGTACCTATCAATTTCGATATCGTTTAAATTAACTAAATCTTCACACCATCTTTTAAACTGGCTCTGAATATCTAATGGTAAGGGATCATCCCATTCTAATCCGGCTCTCCAACATTCTTGCATAAGGATTTTAGAAGTAACAGTAAATGGGTTAATTAATCCGATTGGGTCGTATACCCTACCAATTATTTGTAGCATCATTCTCTTAGTGATTTCCTGATTAGAGTCCAATATGTTGAGTTCTGGGATTGGAATTCTTATTAAATCGTTTCTATTGTCCCAAATATAACCTAAAATCTTGCAGCAACCTGATGAAGATTTAAGTTCTGCGGTTTCTTCCAGATCCCACTTTTGCTGCAAACAAGATGAGTTTGTTTTCCACTTCCTCAAATTGAAACTACCTTTCTGCATAACCGTTTTCATGTCTCTCCGTATTTCAATGGCCTCTATTTCACTATCAGTTCCACATATGAGGTCATCGACGTACATACGGTTTTCAATTAATTCACTTATTTTCGGAAATTCTTCTTTATTTCTTTGAGCATGATGCTTAAGGGTTGCTGCTAACAAAAAGGGACTCGAGGTTGCTCCAAAAATCACACGAGTCATTCGCAAAATCTTATATTCTTTTTGTTCTCCTATTTGACCTTTAATCCAGAGAAATCTAACTGCGTCTCTCTCTGCTTTTGAAATCAATATTTGGGTAAAAGCCTGCTCAATGTCAGCCGATATTGCGACTTTATGCATTCTGAAATTAATTAATATTCCCAACAAATCAGGATTGAGATTTGGACCCGAAAACAAACAGTCATTTAGAGACGGTACACCCTTAGCATGCGACGAGGCGTCGAATACCACACGTAATTTAGTTGTAACTTTATCCTCTCTAAGTACGCCTTGATGAGGGAGATAATACAGTCTTTTCTCAGTATTGTCTGTAACTTCCTCTGCTATTCCCTTTTCGAGATACTCTTCGATAATTGTTTGATACCTTTTATGAAATTCTGGATTTTTTCTAAATTTCCTAGTTAAACTATTCATTCTATTAAAGGCTATCTCATAGTTATCTTCTAATTCTTCGACTCTTTCATTAAAGGGAAGTTTTACTTCATATCGATTGTCTTTCAAACAAATGGATTCATTAAACTTATTTAATACTTCGTTTTCTCTTTCCTTGGCTCCTACATCATTTTTAATCCCTAGAGATTCTAACTCCCAAAAGTTTCTTAAAATCAAATTTGACTCAATATCGGAATTACTCTCTATTGTATCTACAGCGATTTTCATAACGTTAGCGGAAGATTGAGTTATCATCTGATTTGGCATAGCACTGGAACCGTTAACTGTCCAACCGAGTATTGTTTCACATGCAACTAAAGTTCCTGACAATCTTTGAATTTTCCCTGTAACCACCTTCCAATAATAATCACTGCCTATCAAAAGCGAAAGTTGCAAATGTTTATCACGAAAGCTTTTATCAGCTAAGTGTATTTTATTTTTATAACACTGAGTCTTAATGTCTTTCGCTGGTACACAAACAACAGCATTACTGATATTCGGTGTTTCTAATGCTTCGAGGACTAACTGCTTATGCGTAAATGGATGTTTTATTACAACTTTCACCTTATTTCGCTTTTCTATCATTGGTTCAGTTGAACCAAAGGTGCAAATTTTTAATTCTTCTTGTCCTACTATTTTTAAATTTAATTCCTTAGAAACCCGCTCAAGGATAAAAGTCCGACAGCTACCATTATCAATTAAACATCTGAATTTCTTAATTTTATTATCTCCTAAAATAACCTCCGGTTTGTAAATAGATATCATTATTAATTTTATTTTCCTGAGAAACAGAAGTTACAGCAGTATCTGATTTCGTTTCTATTTTACTGCTGCCACTATTACTACTATTATTTACATGTAATAAACTATTATGCCTTCCTTTACATACATCGCATCGAATTTTTGAATAACAATTATAAACAGTGTGATTATTTTTAAAGCATAAAAAACATTTCCTTTTCTGTTTCAGGGCATTTCTTTTTTCCTCGACAGATTTAATGCATTGGTCACTGTTATGACTAATTCGCGAAGAATCACTTTGAAAATCGCAAAACACGCATCTAATTTCCTTCCCCCCTTCTTCTCCCACACTTAATGCCAATGCAGCAGGATTTGTTTTCGGTTTCGAAAAGGCGCGCCATGAATTATGATCTTTATTGACGCCGTACTTAGGATAGCTTTTAATTAATTCACTTTTTTCTTCGTTGGAGCTTCGAAATAGCTGGGTTTTTTCTCTATTTTCAATCTCATCTCTTAAAAACTGCAAGAGTTTAAAGCAGTCCCATTCGTCATTTTTATTTTGCCTATTATAATCTAAAACTATACTATCGGGCATTAATTTCAATAAAATAGGAAACAAAAGACTCCCATAACTATTTAATTCTACTCCAGCTGATTCGAGGGAACGAACCTGAACATAACAAATATCACACAATTGACGCAATTCTTTTAACTGAGTACATGATTTAACAGGATGCATATTTAATAATTTATTTACATGAGATCTAACAATAATATCTTTCTGACCATATCTTTTTTTTAGGAGATCTATAGCAGTATCATAATTCGTTTCTGATAGCGTTAAACCCTGAATCGAAACTAAAGCAGACCCTTTCAAAAATGATTTCAAATAACTAAATTTATCCGTTCTAGATAAATTACTATTTTCATGAATGGATCCCTCAAATTGTCCCCAAAACTCCTGCCAATTTTCATATTTACCATCAAATGGTTCCAACGTTAATTTTGGCAATCGGACACTCGCTTCGTTTCGTACATTTGATACCGATGATACATTATTTATCGCTACAGCTTCTGATACCGAGGGTACATTATTTATCGTTATAGCTGACTCTGATTTTAAACATGCATTAATTTTTGTTTTAGAAGATATAATTTTTTCTCTTATTTCTTGGCTCGAAATTACTTCTGCCTCTAACTGATCTAAATCATCGATATAACTTTCGATTTGTATATCTAACTCATAAATTTGTTCCGATTTCTCACATAACAATTGAAGAAGCTCATTTAGTGCCTCTTTGTCAATTACATCTAACAATAATTGCTCGTTAATCTTATTAAGCGTTCTCGTTAATAAACCCCTAATAGTTGAACGCTTTCGTTTTAATTTATCGAGCATCAAAGCACGAGTAGTTTCATTAACCACATTCTGATTTGGAATTGACATTTTAACTTTAAATATGTTAGAACAAAAATAATCAAAGATTCTCATAAGAATTAGAAATCAAATACTGCTATATTTCTGCTTTTATACCGAAATTATTATCAAATCTAGTAGCGTGCCGGGTTTTCGGCACCAATGTTAAATATTACTTAACCAATGTCATTTCTATAATGAACTAAATTTAAGTGTGAAATAATTTCACTTACCTTGAGCAGGTTCTTTTGAAATATATTTTTATTAATAACATAGACGGCACGAAACACAAAGAAAAGGGTAGAAGATGTAACAACAAGAGTTCATGGGTCTCTGGTCCCGCGCAACATTCATCAGCACCACCAGCGGAATATTTCTAAATTATCATTAAATTACAACAATGAACAAGAATGCTACAATGTACCTGATCTCCTAACTTTAATTCCTTCTTGTTACATGCTACATTCTCCACCACTCGACAAACTGAAACCGTATTAAGTAATCAGAAACTAATCAATCAGTGCTATAAACTAAGTGTGTCGCCAAAAAAATTATGATTGCTGCTAAAAATGCGAATAAATTTTTTTTAAATTCAAATACGAAACCACTATCTCTTTTAAGTGGGTATTTACTTATTTCTGCATTTTAAATGCAATTTTGGTAAGTTTTTTTGAGGAGTGTAATTAACTAAGACACAGAAAATTAAACAAATGATCGCGGAGGCTCTTGGAATCGCTTTACTTGCTATCCGCGATTTCTCGTATAACTTAGAGAGAGCGTGTCTAAAATAATATCTGCCGCAATTTTTTAATAAAGAAAAATGTCTTGAGGAAACGGTTTTAAACCCAGAACCTTTGAAGCACTTGTAAAATACCACACATCATATGTAAACGTTATTACGTAATACTTGGGTATGGATCGAACAGGTAAGATTTTGCCTGTTCCTTTTAATGAAGTGGAGCCCAGCTCCAGAATTTTAATGAGCATATGATATACGAACTAATTGAAGAATAACTTTGCTAATGTTCTATTAAAAAGCAGTCAATTGTAAAATGAGCAAAACTTTTTAAATGGAAAAAAACAGTTTGATCAACAAGTTTTGTTATATATAATTTAGAAATCTGTTAGCTCCTATGACGTAAACTGATTTTTTTTTCTCTTTTAAAATGTAACAAATAAATACAGATAAAAGTAATTAGCCTTTTTTATTTATGTATTTGTTTTCTTATTTTGTTAAATGGAGGGGCAAATTACAGAGGCTACAGTAAGATAAAAAAAAAAAGTAGCTGGAGTACAAGAAAAAACCCCTCCGATGTCCGATGCAATGACTTACGTTCGCGTAAAAAAAAATTAAGTGTTTCAAAACTGTGGCTAACCACTTTGATCAGTCTGTGAAGGAAACAAGGCTACGCGGTATCGTTTTTTTTTTCGGAACTGTTCTAATGTCAAGTGCTGGACTTCTCGTTTCAGGTTGTTGGGTTATAAAAGCGGGAGCGTTATCATATTTAGGGTTGTTCTCCTGACCGTCGCCAATAGCACTTTGTGACGCATAGTGCAATATAAGGATGGAATGCAACTGCAACATCGACTGTTGTAAGACGGGGGAAATCGTAACTTTCACAATGCACGATGAAAAATCTTGAAAGTTTCAATTCAACTAAAACACTTTCGTCGAAAATGAGTCCCGCAGTGGACTGATCGTTAAGACACAGTTCCCAGCAAATCACCCAAGTCAAGCATCACTGGTTTAGGTCAGTGTACCGGTGGATGACCTCTTGGATTAGTCTGAGTCGGGACCGAGGTTGTGCGGTATTGGTCCTCGTTAAACTGTTCTACCGTAAAGTACTCGACTTCGCTAGTGTGCGGACCGTCGCTAATAGCCCATTGTGCAGCTCTAGTGTGACATAAATGAACTACAACATAATCCTCGGAANGTTAAATATTACTTAACCAATGTCATTTCTATAATGAACTAAATTTAAGTGTGAAATAATTTCACTTACCTTGAGCAGGTTCTTTTGAAATATATTTTTATTAATAACATAGACGGCACGAAACACAAAGAAAAAGGTAGAAGATGTAACAACAAGAGTTCATGGGTCTCTGGTCCCGCGCAACATTCATCAGCGCCACCAGCGGAATATTTCTTAATTATCATTAAATTACAACACCGCTGGCTCTTCTTCTCTAAATTGAGATTCCCATGGCTCTATAAAAATAGTAGAACTAATTAGAGCTTATGATCTAGTATTTTAAGCTTACTGGAGAGTCTCCACACAAGCACATTAACTTTAATCTAAAAATACAGTTTTTTAAACATTATTTCCACTTAAGAGCTTTTACTTTATTTTAACTACATCGTTTTGTTTGGATTTTGTTTAAGAGATATTACAAAACATTACTGTTCCTCTTAACATAAACGCTATTAGAACTTCACAGCGCTTTCTCGAAAATTTCGCTACAAATTGCAGCGTCACTAAGGGGTAGAAGATTAGGTTAGAATTACGGTTGTTAACATAAGTTGAACGCTATGCAAAATCTCTCTTATGTTGTATTTGAGCTACACAGTCTGTAGTTCTTCCTTAACGATAATCAGAAGATATTAGTAGCGTATGCACGCACTAGAATACCACAATTTAGATCGGAGGAAGTATGGTGGTTCTTCCCCCACTGCCCTACCATACTTGGACTTTTCTGACTCCGAAATCTACAGGAAGCAACAACAGGGTACATAGCGTTTTTTAAAGGTGCTTATTTTCGTTTTTTAAATGCCCATAAAGGTGCTTTTTTCATTGGGTGTTTTTAAAAAGTGCTTAATTTTCCCTTTTTCAAAATGAGATTTTTTCCTTACCATGCTGATTTTTGCTACGAATTATGCAAAAAGACACAGTTCACATTGTTCTATTCAACGTTTTCACTATTAATTTAACCCCAATCTATTTCGGCGTATTGTCAGTTCCTAGCGTATGAAAACGCCATTCGTTTTATATGACTAAATATCACGATTTTTGACAAATGTCTATAACAATGGCAAAATTTTTTTTTTTTTGACATGACGGTTAAAACCAGGTAAAACCACCAATTGTCAAAACTTTCCAACCCAGCCTAGTTATGATATTTTTTTACAGTGCTTAAAAATATTTTTTGAGTGCTTGAAAAGTGCTTAAAAGGTGCTTATTTTTTGTTGAATAATTTGGCTATGCACCCTGAACAACCTTAAAAAATAATCTAGTATCGTCTTCTTCAAGCGTCATTAACAATGATCTGTAGACAATACTAGCGTATGCACGCCCTACAACACCACAATAGATTGGAGGGCATATGATGGTTGTAGTAATCACCCGACTTTTCCAATTATCCCACTGTACTTAGACTTTTCTGACTCTGAAATTGTCAGGAATTCAAGATAACAAAAAACAAGCATGCGACTCATGCCTTTCAATTCCAAGCTGCCTTTATAAGGAGTGGATTGTTACGTTTTCTTTGCAGGTTTAGAAAGGTAAAAAAATACTGTATTCGCATCACTAATGCTTTTTTAAAGGTAAAGTGTCATTGCCCGGTATTGAAAATGAAAATCTAAAATTTACTGATAACGCCACTACAGATTTTTAATTGTGATAAAATTTTTACCATGAGTACAAATGTAAATTTTTTATATTTCATATTACTTTTATATATTGTTAACATTAAAAATTTCATTTTTTTTAAATTTTAATTGTATTTCTATCATAGGGAAGGTTTTGCAAATGGATAATTTTTAGATGTAAGTTAAAATTTTTCGGCGAGGGGGGATGTAACATAAAAAGCCTCAATTAATCTTTTTATGTTAGTTCTTTCTGGTAGGGAAAATCTTGCAAAAAATCCGAAAATCTCTCGATTTAGGGAAACGAGGGAAATCTTAGAAATTATTATTGGTTTATGAAAAAGGTCGTACGATTCCCACAAAGAGAAAAGGGAAAAAAGTCTTTACATTTAATTATGCATACTTGAGCCAAAAATAGATTTAAGAACAGGATGTGGCTTTTTAAAAGTATGAGAAAGTGTTTCGATTTGAATTATAAATTAGGAGTTGCTAATAAAGAAACGAACATAAAAAGATTAATAGAAGCTTTTTATGTTACACACACACGCATATTCCCACACGCATATATATATATATATATATATATGTATGTATATTATTTCCGTCAAGAGTTTTAACATCTTTCCAACATAAACAAATACTTTAGTTTCATTTTCTAATTGACAACGCTATTTTAAACAATGGAGGCTTGCGTTAAAAGAAATATTCATATTATGAAGCAGTTGTATATAAATATAGATTAATAGTAGATATATAGATGTAGCTATATATGTATTAAACAGTCATAGATATATTAAACAGATTAATAATAATATTTATTAAACAGATTAATAATAGTAAATTGCGAAGAAAGATTATTTTCTTTTAAAATCAATAAGAATTAGAGGTTTTTGTTAAAATTATATTTTGCATATTTTTAAAACAGCATTAAACAGCACAATAAAATAAAATGTCAAAATTTGATTGATATTGATAGATAACTTGTGATTTCTATAGGCATATTTTATGGAGAAGAAGATATTGAATTGAATCATTGAGTCATTTTTTTAGCAAATTAAATATTTTATCAGTGAAAGTAAATAATCAATAAATTTCATTTAAACCAAAGGAGTGTTGTGATCAATCAGATCGAAAGATTAATATCCTTTTATATTTTATTATCTTTCATCTAATTTATTCTCTGGATAAAGATTTCTATTCTTAAATGCAAACCAACTGAACAGCGACATTTGTTGCAATATTAGCCAGACAAGAATATTTGTTGTCCATTTACAATTAACCTATCATGTAAAGCTGATTCTACAGAATTTGAGTTAATATGGCTAGTCTACGGTTGTTTTTGACAACTAGTTTGCATTCATGTTCTAGTCTTCGTATTATATTTATTCTATTTTTTGTATCTTTGCTTCGTATTATCTTTGTTCACATACTTAAAACAGCCTAATTAGAAAGCTATTTAGAAATAGAATACGAATATTAGTAACTTTCCTTCCGTATTATCTTTATTACCATACTTAAAACAGGCTATTTAGAAGGCAGTTTAATAGTCTAATTATTTTTAGCAACTACTCATGTTATAGTTTTTGTAATTTAACCGTTACATTTTTCATATTTCCGTTTCGTATTGCCAACATATTAAAAACAGCTTATTTTATTTTGAAAACCATTTGACAGCGAAATTATTTTTAGCAACTACTTTCGTATTTATGTTCTAGTTTTCATATTATATGCATTCAATTTTTTTACATTTTCATTTTATATAATCTAAATTAACATAATTAAAACAACCTATTTAGAAAAGTGTTTAAACAGTCTAATAACTTTTAGCAACTACTTTCGTATTCATGTTCCTGTTTTCGTATTAAAACCCTTCGATTTTTTAAAAAAATATTTTCTTTATTACTATATTTAAAATAGCCTAATTAGAAAGTTGGTTTAACAATAATAGTTCTAACAAGCTGTCCTTAATTGAAAAAATCCCTTTTTTAATAACCTATTCATAATGATGTAGTTGTCGATAAAGAGCTACTTAATTCATATGTGGCATTGTGTAAAAAAATCTTATTACATATCTAATTACGAAGCATATAGTATTATGTGTATGAAGTTGAATTTACAAGAGTTTTACTAGTTAACAAATATTGATAAAAGCTAGATAAACAGTTGAAGTTATCGATTCATTAAAAGATGCTGTTTAAATTACCAGTTTCATATTATGTAAATTAAATTTAATATCAGTAAAAGCAAATTGAAGTTTTAAAGTTGTTAAACATCCAAGAGTTTTAAAAAATCAATGAATTCTACAAAACAATAAAGACAAGCAATGAAAATTGTTAATTTAATAATTGGTTATACATAATTTTTATTGTACGTATATTTAGATATAATATTTTTTCCATCATTCTTTATTGGTTTTTATTAAATTGATTATTAAAGATTTCATTCATTGAATTAAAATTTTATTTCATGAAATAATTTAATTCGGACATGTTAGTCGTTTGACAAATTGAATTAGCATTTGATAACATTAATTTGATTATAAGTTTTGATATAAGGTGTTCAGTGACCTGAAATTTATTTGATATCAATGAAACTTATTGTTATCGATTGATAGTGCACAATAGCTAGTTTCAATTTAATAAAATTGACTTTTCAACGTAGTTTGAAAGCATTTGATTTACGAAATACTATAATTCTGGTTAATTGATTCTGAAATTCTCCATATACCTATATGATAATCGACAGTAAGATTGTTATTGATTGACTGACATCACTATCATATGAATTGGATGATTTATGAAATACTATAGCTCTGGTTAATTGATTCTGAAATTCGCCACATTCCCAATGATAATCGACAGTAAGATTGTTATTGATTGACGAATATCAATGTCTGAATTGGATGATTTATGAAATACTATAGCTCTGGTTGATTAATTCTGAAATTCGCCACATTCCTGATGATAATCGACAGTAAGATTGTTATTGATTGACGGATATCACTATCTGAATTGGATGATTTATGAAATACTATAGCTCCAGTTGATTGAGTCTGATATTCGCCACATTCCTAATGATAATTGACAGTAAGATTGCTATTGATTGACTGACATCACTATGATATGAATTGGATGATTTATAAAATACTATAGCTCTGGTTGATTGATTCTGAAATTCGTCACATTCCTAGCGATAATCTAAGGTGAAATTTTTATTGATTGACGGATATCGCTATCTTAATTGGATGATTTATGAAATACTATAGCTCTGGTTGATTGATTCTGAAATTTACCACATACCTATTGATAATCGACAGTGAAATTGCTATTGATTGACTGATATTACTATCTGAATTTGGTTGATTTGTGAAATACAATAGCTCTGGTTGATTGATTCTGAAATTCTCCATATACCAACACAAATAAATTGTTATTGATTGACTAACATCACTACTCTATAAATTGGATAATTTATGAAATACTACAGCTCTGGTTGATTGATTCGGAAATTCTCCACATTCTTAATGATAATCGAAGGTGAAATTGTTATTGATTGACTGACATCACTATTATATGAATTGGATGATTTATGAAATACTATAGCTCTGGTTGATTGATTCTGAAATTCTCCATATACCAACACAAAGAAATTGTTATTGATTGACTGACATTACTATCACCAAACATAAGAAGAACTCAGCGACAACTTCAGTTTTTATAAAATTGACTTTTTAAAAGTATTTCTACGTAGCAAAATTGTTGATTTATGGAATACAAAAATACTTGTTTATATGTTCTAAATTTTTTCAGAAACTCGCCAGATGTGCTAATGAGTTTGCTAATGGTGTATTGATTAAAAATTTATCAAGGAATATTTATAGTACTCAACAACCAGTTCTTTAATTAATAGGATTATTACTTAATAAAATAATAATTAATAAAATTGGTTTTTTAAAAATATTTCTGCAACAACGTAACTGATGGAAAATAGCTGGTTAATGGAATGCTAATGTACTATTTAATTAATTGGTTTTTAAATTCTATAAAATCACTGAGATCAGTAAATAAGGTTGTTACTGATTACATAAATAAGCAACTGAGGGAAGATATATAATTATTTTAACAGTCACATTCTGTTACAAGTTTTAAAAAAAGTAATAAAATAGCATCTACATTTGATGTATTTAAGGTAAAACCGTGTTGTCTGCTTTTATTAAATGACCACCCAACTTTAACACTAACTTAATAAAAAGTAGATAATTAAAATAATTATAAATTTTTTTAATCAATTATAAATTTATGAAATCAATCAAATTAATGATGTTTATAAATACTAAACGCAAAGAGTGGAAAATATTAGTTTTTTGCTTACAATGTTTCGGATTATACTATGAAAGATCTGACTTTTCGAATACATTTTCAAGAAGACTGATGAGGCTTTTTCAAACTTTATTGTATCCTATGTGGATTATTTTAATGTGTTACATAATTGCAATTTCCATATTTACCTTTTCTTTATACGCTGATAGCGAACATGATTCAGTAAATTTGCTGCATACAACAGATTCAGTTTGTATTATCATCACAAGCTTTGTTTTGCGATTTACTGTGAAAAAACTTTTGAAATCAATTGGGAAAATTTATAAACTAAGGAAATGTTTCGGTTTGAAAAATTTATCCACGAATTTTAATATTTTATATATTATTTTGCTTTTCCTTTTAGTAATTCGCACTCTAATTAATATTTCACGAACGATAATGATAGACAGAAAGTATTATAGCTTAGTTACATCAACTCTAGGTATCTATAGAGACGAAAACCTATCTTATTCTCTGAACTACTCTGTTCAAATTTTTAGGAAAACTATCAGAGGACTATCTTATATTTTTGTAGATTTTATTCCATCTCTTAGTGCAGCAGCCGTTTTTTTAGTACTTGTTGAGAATTTAAAACTCATCGAATCGTACAATTATGAGATGAAATTAAAGTCAAATGGTAAAGTATCGTCTGACCAAATAAAAAACGCAACCGATTATTTTTCAAGAATCATAATAACTGTAAAAGAAGCAAACGATAGTATTTCTGGCTTATTAGCCATTTTGCTCGTCTACTGGCTTATAAATACATGTTTCTCTTTGAGTATAGTGTTACATCCATCAAAAGAAAACATCTATCGAGTAACAACTTACACTTTCACTGTTGGAATCTTCGTGATTGAATTTCTTTTAATAGTAAACACATCAGTAAAAATAAACAACTTAATTTTTCTTATTAAAAAGTTCTTCATTAATATATTAGAAAATGATAACGGTAGCTCTAAAGCCGAAAAAAATATCAATGTAATATATACAAATTCAAAATTCGATGATTTCATTCGTGATGCTACCGTGTACCCATTTGGCATGTTCGAATTAAATAGAAAGCTGTATTTGACTGTTTTTGGACTGATTTTGACGTATGAGATAATTATTATACAAATAAAGGGCACAGAATCGTAACTTCCTAAAACATGTAAGTATGTGTCACAGAACTTATTAAAAAGTACTTAATTAATATATTAGAAAATGATAACGCTAGCCCTAAAGCCAAAAAAAATATCAATGCAATATATACAAATTCTAAATTCCATAATTTCATTCGTGATGCTACCATGTACCCATTTGGCATGTTCGTATTAAATAGAAAGCTGTATTTTACTTTTTTTGGACTGATTGTGAAGTATTAGTTTATTATTATTATTATTACTATTATATTATTATCATTAATAACTGACATTATTTTACAAATAAAGGGCACAAAAGCGTAACTCCTTAAAACATGTAAGTAAGCATCACAAAACTATGTAAAGATAACCAAATCTGTATTTATGCAAATAAAAACCTGATGAAAATGATGGCAGTCTATTTTCATTGGAAAGATAAATCACATGGTAGGATCAAGTTTTCTCACCCGAAGTCCGATTTCTATGGTTATCATCAGCATGAAATTAAAGTTATAAATGCATTGCAATTTTATCGGTTAAATTTTTCTTTATAACTAATTGAAACTTAATATATTGAGAAAGAAAAAAAAATGAAATACAGAACGAGAAAAAGCGCAGGGACCGAGAGAGGAAAATCAGGGTAAAATGCATTTCCACCCTCCACAGAGAGGTGGTGAGAAATTCAAAACAACGACCAATTCTTTGCCGTAAGTGAAACTTTGAAATCCCACCCTCCTTACCACCCAAAAAAGATGGTTTTAAAAATCAAACAAATTTTAGATAATAAGTTAAACGAATTCCTTTTTATAATTCCAAAAATATTTTAATATAATATTATTAGAAATTTTTTTATTTGTTGTTTATTTTCGTCGCACTAGAGCTGCACAATGAGCTATTGGCGACGGTCTGGGAAACATCCCAGAGAATGATTCGAAGACATGACATCACAATTTTGATCCCGTTGGCTCTCCTGCTTTGGTAGGCCAACGACCTATACGCGAAGTCGAGCACTTTATGGCAGAACAGTTTAACAAAGACCGATACCGCACACCCTCGGTCCCTTCGTAGCTTGATCAAAGTGGCCACCCACCAGCTCACTGTTGCCTGCCAGTGTTGCCTGCTTTCTGGGTTTTAATGGGAACCGTGTTTTACGAACAATCCACCGTGGAACTATATTACAAGAAAAAAACAACTCTATAAATAGTTTGTCTCAAAGTAAGTTCTTGAAATCAATTTTAATTTGAGAAATAGGAAATAATATATTTTTTAATCTTACCAATTATTCTCCCACGATGTGGCTTACTGTAAGCTGTAACTGCAAAAATCACAAGAAGCACTGTTGGCAAACTCATCTTGCAAAATTTTAGTAACTACCAGGTTATTCGAAGTTTCATATTTGTAGCAAATAACTACCATTGTTTGCATCCTTTTATGTTATCAACAATACTAATATATTTGACATTAGAGTATCTGCCGTTCATGAGTTACGTTATGGGTATGATCTTTTTGTTTGGATAATTTTTGTTCGATATTTTCTTTGTAAGCTAAATAATTCGACAAATGCTAAAGAAATGTATATAAAAATGAATCTGTTAGTTAATTTGTTTCGTAATAAACTTTTATCATTTGCCATCATTAGTTACTTCCGGTACGTACAGCTAAATAAATGTATGTTTTTATGTATGTCATAAAACAGAGCGGCAAAAATAAATGTTTGTCTGATGATTTTCGCAGCGGGTGATGAAATCGTGTCTGTGTCTCATTAAGTCATTAGTATCATTAAAATGTAGAAATCTAAATGGATTTTCGTAAATATATATGAAATAATCATCATTATAATTTGTAGGTTCTTTAAAGTTTTATTTTTATAGCATCATTAAAATTAAAAGTGATACATTTTAATATTTTTTATGTTAGCAAATTATAATATTTAAAGTACTTAAAGTATATTTCAAAAATATTGCAATTAAAGTATATTAATAACAAATTTGATTTATTTTGAAATTTTTTATACTCTGCAATATTTTTTTGTTCCTATTGAAGTCTTAAGCCAATTTTTAATTAATTATAATAATTACAAACTGTTTATTATATTGTTACTTACTATTGTGCTTCGTGCAGGTTATATTTTATAATATAAGATATTATATTAAGTATAGAGCATATTATTATAGAATATACTTAGTATATAATATACTTAGTATAGCGCATATTATTATATTCTATACTAAGTGAGAATTGAGAAAACATTGTGTGTCTTAGAAGTGGTATTTTTATCACTAATACAATTCCTACTTAATTGATTTATAAATCCTTAAATAATTATTCAATTTAATTATTATTCTTTCGGCAACATATATTTTCGTTATTGAATATCATTATAATCAATGATATCATTATCAATGATATCATTTATTGAATAGACGGGTTTTGACTGAGCTGGTTTCAGACAGCCGTCGTTTTCTCCATCATAAATGTTTCGAAAATAAAGCTATCATTTGGAATGATTAATGATAAAAACAGAGAACAAATACTATCGACGAAATGAATTCAATAATATAAATGCAACTTCATTTAAACTTACTTAAGAATTGATTCTAAGTTAAGACATCCAACCGGTTTCGACATAATTTTTTTAGAACAACCGTAATTAAAATTTTATTTTAATTTTTGGTAAACAGCAGTCCTTAGATTATAAAGTAAACTTTAAAAATTTATAAATATATTTTTTCAAAATAAGGGCAAATTAGAGCATAAAAACTAAAAAAATTTTTGTGCCACGCTAACAGTTCTACAACAAACTTAAATGCATAAATATCAAAATATTTCTTTTTCTAAATCATTTAAATAATTTCCTGTGTTTTGAACTAAAATCTTTAAAAAGTTTCAGATATGTAGTGAAATAAAACTAAATATATTGTTCAAAATCGCTTTTTTTTTTTTAGAATACTTTAAACATTCTTATTTGAATGATAAAAATAAAAAAAATATTTATTTACAATATTTTATTATTTTTAACATTCAATTAATTTCAATTAAATTTTTTACATCATTTATATAGTTTCCTGTGTTTTGAACAAAAATCTATAAAAAGTTTCAAACATACAATAAAATAGAACTAAACATATAGTTCAAAATCGATGCTTTTTAAAGAAATACTTTAAACATTCTTACTTGAATGATAAAAATAATAAAATATTTATTTACAATATTTTATCATTTTTGTCATTTAATTAATCTCAATTAAATTTTTTTATATCATTTATATAGTTTCCTGTGTTTGGAACGAAAATCTTCAAAAAGTTTTAAACATACAATGAAATAGAACAAAATAAAATTGATTCAAAATTGATTTTTTTTTAAAGAAATACTTTAAACATTCTTACTTAAATGATAAAATAATAAAATATTTATTTACAATATTTTATCATTTTTGTCATTTAATTAATCTCAATAAAAATTTTTTACATCATTTATATAGTTTTTTGTGTTTTGAACGAAAATCTTTAAAAAGTTTCAAACATGCAATGAAATAGAACTAAATATATTGTTCAAAATTGATTTTTTTTTAAAAATAAATACTTTAAACATTCTTATTTGAATGATAAAAATAATAAAATATTTATTTACAATATTTTATTATTTTTAACATTCAATTAATTTTAATAAAATTTTTTACGTCATTTATATAGTTTCCTGTGTTTTGAACTAAAATCTTTAAAAAGTTTCAAACATACAATGAAATAGAACTAAACATATAGTTCAAAATTAATTTTTTCGAAAGAAATACTTTAAACATTCTTACTTGAATGATAAAAGTAATAAAAAAATTATTCACAATATTTTATTATTTTTATCATTCAATTTATTTCAATTAATTTTTTTTATATCATTTATATAGTCTTTTGTATTTTGAACGAAAATCTTTAAAAAGTTTCAAATATAAAATGAAATAGAACTAAATATATTGTGCAAAATTGATTTTTTTTCCAGATAAATATTTTAAACATTCTTACTTGCATGATAAATATAATAAATTTCCTCTTAGTTTTTAGTTTAAAACATCGCTAACGCTATACAAAATCTAATGCAAACTTTCTTAGAATTTTGTCATAAACTGCTTTCGTAATGTGTGTTCGCATAAAGAGATTTCCTCAAAATCAATATTTTTCTGAAAATGCATTTATAGTTATAATTGCTATTCTGTTTCGTCTGTCAGCATACGAACAGAAAAACAGCTATAACTTCAATTCTAAGGATCGGGGGGGAAAATTTTGTAGAGATTTAGAAAGCTAACAAATAAAATTTCAAATGTAAACAGAAAAAAAAAATCAAAATTTTCACCGAAATTGTCTTTTTTTACACAATTGCAATTTACAAAATCTTAAAGGGAAAATCAGCTAATTGAAATTTACGAAAAACGAGGAAATAAGTTTTTTGTTGTTCAGACGGTAAGTAAATAAGTAAAAAAAAATAAAAATAAAATAAATATTAAATTCTGATGTAGAATAGTCTCAGATGAAAAGTTCAGTTGCCTTCAGCCTTATACCTCACTGCTTTTAGACTATTTATCATCACTTATTATATAAAACTATTTTTATAGAACAGAAGAATCAATCGCTAAACTATTTAAATGCCCTTTAAATGAATAATAGTTTAAAAAAATTCTTCATAAATAGTGGCTAAAGCTATTCAAATGTTATTTGATGATTTAAACATATAATTTATATGATCAAATATTCATCACTCAATAGCTAAACTATTGAATTAAAATTTAAATGAATAATAGTTAAAAAAAATTCTTCATAATCAGTAGCTAAATCGATTCAAATGTTATTTGAGGATTTAAACTTATCTTTTATATGATTAAATATTCACCACTCAATAGCTAAACTGTTAAAATAAAACTTAAATAAATAATAGTTTAGAAAAATTCTTCATAATCATTGGCTAAATCTATTCAAATATTATTTGATGATTTAAACTTATCATTTACATGATTAAATATTCATCACTCAATAGCTAAACTATTGAAATAAAATTCAAATGAATAATAGTTTTAAAAAAAACTCTTCATAATCAGTGGCTAAATCTATTCAAATGTTATTTGCACGATTTAAACTTATCATTTACATGATTAAATATTCACCACTCAATAGCTAAACTATTAAAATTAAACTTAAATAAATAATAGTTAAAAAAAATTCTTCATAATCAGTGGCTAAATCTATTCAAATGTTATTTGCAAGATTTAAACTTATCATTTATGTGATTAAATATTCATGACTCAATAGCTAAACTATTAAAATAAAACTTAAATAAATAATAGTTTAAAAAAATTCTTCATAATCAGTGGCTAAATCTATTCAAATGTTATTTGCGCAATTTTTTAAATTTATCATTTACATAATTAAATATCTTGTATAAAGCTGCAGAAGTGGCTGAACATATTCAAATGTTATTTCTACTATTTAAATTTATATTTGACTCCATTAAGTTATTTTAACAGAACTACAAAATCAGTGGTTGCTAAATTTAATCAAATGTCATTTATTCGATTTAAATTGATCATTAATGTGATTCAATAATTTTCAGAAAAATACACAATTAGTGAGCAAATTTTACACTATCTCCCAATCGTAAAACAGAGTTAACTTACACTTGAACAAAAACTAGCTTTATTTCAATAAAAAAAATGCAACAAATATAAATAAATATTATTTAACTAATTAAATTTGTATAAATATTAGTAAATAAATAGTTTAAAAAGAATAAGGAGTTCATGAAACAGTGACATAATTGCTTTATAGTATATATTATTATTATTATTATTATAATTACTTTATTTTTACTATCACATGAATTGCCTGTAAGTCCATCAAGTTGTTTCCAGGAAAAGCTTTCGAAATGATTTTGAAATATACAAATTCATTAATTCATTTAATTATTATTATTATTTTTAATTCTTATGCAATTGTGAACAACAAAAATAAACTGATATAAAAATAAATCCTCAGTATTAATGTAGTTTTGCTGCACATGTAATTCTCGAAGTAAATTCAAAATAGTTTAATAAATTAATATTCAAACAATGTGCTTAAAATAGAATTCAATAAAATTATTGCATTATTCAAATATTAATTAATAATTTATATTATTGTTCAAAATTCAAATAATAATTTGTATGATGCATTATTCATAATAAAAGGAAATTATTATATTTCTTTATGAGCTTGTTAAATTGAATTTTGAAGCTTTAAATTGATTTAAATACGTCTGTTTAACCAAGCGCTTCGATGACACAATCGATGAAGGTGTCACTATCTCCACTGGTGGAGGCCAGAGGTCATAAGTTCGATTCTGAAACTTAACTAAACAACCAGTATGTATACGCAGCAAAGGGCACGTTAAAGCTGCAGTGATTGAAAGTCCTTTCGCTTGTTGTCATGTGTAAGTTTAAGGCGAGGGGTACCAGGTCAGGCACAGTTCATGTCGTCTTACCGGGCTTAAAATTACGTGGCTTTCCTACACTTGCAGTTAAAAGGTATAGAGCCCTGAATAACGGGGCTAAGTGCTTAGTCATGATTGGATGGTGTGCCTATTTAGCCCTTATCATTCTGTGAATAATAATGAACTGAAGATATAAGAAAAATTCATGCTTTCCTATCTAAATCTTATTTTAAAATTTTACATTTAAGTAAAATAATTTTTAAAAAAATTTCTTACAAATTTTATTACTATTTTAAAAGTTTTTTGCTAGTTTGATTGTAATTGTATTTTCAAAATATTATTAAGTCCAGTTATCTCTAAAATATATAAACAAACAAAATAAATTATGACAGACTAGCCGAGTCACAAATTTGCTGGATGGCAAGTGAGTGACACTTTTTGGGTCATCACCCTCTAAGAAGTATAGAATAAGTCCAATTTTGGACTTTCTCGAAGCACATTCTTTATCTTCTTTTCCAGCCAACTAACTATTTTCTTAATTCTTATCATAATGTCTGGAATATATAAACAAACAAAATAAACTATGACAGACTAGTCCAGTTACCAATTTACTAGATGACAAGTGAGTGACACTTTTTGGGTCATAACTCACTAAAAACTATAGAATAAATCCAATTTCGGACTTTCTTGAAGCTCATTCTTTATCTTCGTTTCTTGACAACTAATTATTTTTTTTAAATAATTGAAAACAATTTATTTTTGAAAATAATATCTAAATTAAAAGATTAATCACATTAGCTGTCTCGCTGAACTAGCAAGATAAATTTATGTCCATTTTAAAAATATCTTTTCAGTTGCAAACGTTATCTATATCATCAATATTCATTTAATAGAAAAATAAGAAGAATGTTTGCTTATTTTTATCATTTCAAAGTAAGAACCTTTTTGTGAATTTAATAAGGTCACTTATTCAGAACATTCGAAGTCCAAATAATCACGATCTTTGAGGTTTTGCGTCATGTTTGCGCACATGCAGCTTATTTACCCATACTTAGGTAATGTACGATTTCTTTCATGACTCCGAATCACGAATTTGTTGATTCAATTGTCAGAAATGAAGCCTAATCTGTTCTGATTCTGTTTTAAAGAAAACTAATAAGTAAATTTTGCAACTATCTTTATGAACGAAATGCATATTCCAATGGTATGTTGTTCAAATGAATAAAAAGGGCACTATGAAGACATCTACATGCATGTTGCCTTTAGTTTGACATTGATAACTGCAAAACTTTAAAGATTAGGTATGAACTGTTACATTTTGCTATTAATTCAAGTCGTATTATCTATAAATACTTCTTGCGCAAGATCATTTTTCAGCGATGAGAGAAAATCACCTGAATTTGAGATGTTGTCATACAATTTCATTCCTGCCTTCTTACATCATATACAGATGACCAATCACATTCCATTGGATGAACCAGAGTTATCACAAATAATCCAAAACACGAGGTGTTACTCTTCAGTTACTGATTTACTATCCTGTTATGAAATGATCCGGACATATGGTACTAATCTTGCTTTTCTCATCTCTAATACTTGGGAAACGAAAAAACAAAATCACTCAAAAATGGAACTAACTGTCAGAGAAAGTTCTACATTTCGATCCCTACTGTTAAGCTTTGCAACTGTTAAAAAGATCTTAAAAGCTAAGAGAAATTTACTAAATGCAACGGACTCCTTTGACATTTATGGAACGCAGAGTGAGAAATTCCTTACAACTCTAAAAACATTTTCTCCTGAGGATTATTCTCGACTTTACCAGGATGCTTTGAAATTTAGGACCTTCTCTATTGAATCATCTGACACAATGCGTGAATCGGATCACGACTCAATAAACAAACATGCTTCCACTATAAATGCTGACTCGTCTATAATCAGTGATGATAGTGAAAAATTGTCGTTCTCAATAGAGCATAACGTGACAGAAGATTTTATAAGTCACATGCAAGATTACATTTCATCATCTAAGTTGTTTAACTTAGTATTTAGTGAATGTCTTCCAAAACATAGAGCATTAGCTTTTGGAGTTTGTCTGGCAGATTCCCAAATAGTAAGGAATTACACGAACTTTAAAAATATTACCGATGTCATGAGTCATCTTGAAAAGAAAATTAATTTAATGGAAAATGTTACAGCTAGAACGTTCTCACATACGTTTATCGGTGTTATTTCCACATTCTTTAATATATCTAGCATACGTAACAAGGATTTTTATTATGAATTAAATCTTTCTTCAAAATTAAACATTGATATTTTTATGGATAATTTATTTAAAGACTGCTTAAACAATTTAAAACAATCAATAATTGTTGAAAAATCAAGTAAAGAATTCCAAGACGAAGCTATTTCATTAAATTTAGAATTCTTTTCACCGAAAAAAGTATCGTTTGCTTATAAAATCTTTCAAAATTTTACTAAAAATGACAACAAGAATTTTATTGCTATTTACCCAAAGCTTACAAAATTTTTTGATGCTTCTATCAAAAAGAAACATACCTTAAAAAATCCCTACGTTACTTTAGGTAAGAAAAGGTTTAATTATCTTAAACATGAATATTCCTTCAAAATGTTTTTTGAAATGATAGCATTTGATGTAATTCAAACACTTACAGAAGAAACAATCACAACTGATTTAAAAACAAGTTCTTTATTTGAGGAAAATCTAGATCCAGTTTTGAAAGAAATCGATATTCACTTGCAATCGAACAACTTTAGCCATAATGGAACTATAATGGATCGAGAAAGCAAAGATATTATTCCAAATGAATTGGAGACATTCACAAAATGCTCAGACAGTATTACCCATGATATAATCATCACTTTTGTTTTGGACTTGCATGAACATTTTTTGTCTTCACAAATTTTAACCATTCAACTGCAAGAAAGATATTGTGATTTTTGTGCGTCACTCATCGTTTATCATTTGCAAGATTTATTTATTTCAAACTCAATTAATATTACAGAAACTAAGTATAGGTTGACATCTATTCTTTCTTTAAAAGAATCATCTAAACGAACTTTTCTTCAGAGTATTGCAGTAGAAGTGTTCGAACTGCTAAAATTCACAGGTGTGTTACATAAATATAATGTTTCGCATCTAGCACGTTTTATTGCTGATCTTATAATCAAAGATATTAATGTGTGCAGTCAGATTAATTTACAAACGAACTCTTCAATTGCTCACATTATCCATAAAAGAGATACCCCTGATAAAACTAATGAGTTTGACGAAAACACTTTGATAAAGACGAACTCTTCAACCACACACAATATCCATAAAAGAGATACCTCTGATAAAACTAATGAGTTTGACGGAAGTCTTTCTGTAAAGACGTCTACTGATTACATTCCAAAAATACCAACTTTAAAAGAATCATTCGAGAGCCTTCTTCAATATAATTTACTTTCATCAACAACATTTTCAAACATAATGGATGATAAACTATCACCGATTTGTGTTATACTAAGATTGAAATGGATTGCACAGAGCTTGAAAAAATATCCTCCATTGTTAGATTTGGATGAAGTTACTTTTATCAAAAAATTTCAAGAAGCATTAAGCATGACGAAACACAGTTTAGAAGCGCAGAGCTACGCTAGTTTATTGGCATATGAAATTACTGAGTTGGCAGAAAAGTATTCTTTAATCGAGATAAATAGGATTAACGAAATTGCGACATTGCTTGCAAATTTGATAACAAGTAGTCTAAACTCTAAACATACATCTAATGAGGCACAGTGCAAAATGGAGTTAAATGGAAGCATTACTGAATCTCAAAAAGATATTCTACCAATTAACTTTGATCATCAAAATTCTAAACACTCATCAGTTAGTAAAGACTATGAAAAATCTGTTCCAAATAAGATCTTTTTGGACGAAATTGAATCAACTGATGCTTTAAATTCTAAATTTTCTAAACTTTTGAGAAGTAGCCTACTTTCGTCTGACATATTCACAAAGGCATTTTATAATAATTTGCCATATCCTGTAGCCTCGGCCTATGCATTTTCCATGGCAAAGGCTTTAGCTCTTTTGCCAGAGTTTAAATCAATTGGAGAATCTAAATTTTCAAACGCATTTGAAAATGCATTAAACTCAATTGGAGTCAAGCCCAGCACAGACATTTATTCAGAAAAATTCTCTTCTGAAATATCAAAACTCTTGGCAAAAGAAAATGTTTTGTCAAAAGATTCTTTGCTGTCTAATTCAAATACAATTGTTGATGCTATGATGCGCTCGTTACCAATAAAAATTTTGTCATCAGATGTGAACTCCTCGCCTAAAGAACTAAAACCCAAGACACTTGTCAATTCACTTAATTTCCATAACTCAACTCGAAGAAGAGATAGAATTCTAAATAATGCACAACTACATCAAAATATATTCCCAATTTTGTTTAAGGCTCAGCTGAAAAATTCTACCAATATTACTTCAACATTTTACACAGGACTTCCACGTGATATATCTATGCTTCATTATTTCAAAGTTGTTAAAGTTTTAGAAATGCTTTTGGAATTAAATTCGACATTTGTAGAAATTGTAAATCAACATTACGAAAATGATTTAAGTAAATTGAATGAATATCCCCAAATGGACGACTATGCCAATTTTTTGGTTTTGCAGATGCTGTGGCTTTTTTCAACAAATGGAATGATTACAGAAATTAATCCTTCAAAACTTTCAAAGATTGCTTTAGATATTGTTCTACTGACATTGAAATACGAAAAACATGAAAGAGACTTTTGTACAGATTATGGAATATCGCACGAGAAAGGAAAAGCTCTTATTTTCGGACAGATGCTCTGTCAGAAACTCTTACAATCTAAAATATTTGAAAAATCATTCAGAAACATAACACCACAAGAAATTGCAGCGGCGTATGCTTTTTCTATTGCTGAATCTCTTTTAAAAAGTTGCAGCTACATTCCTGAGTCTGCAATGTCAATTGCATTTGTAAAGTCCATGTACGCAGTGAAACAAAATCCATCTACAGCTTCATATGCAGCAGCATTTTCTTACGAAATTGGTCGTATGGTAGAAGTATACGATTCATTAACATGGAGCTCGATTAAGCCCACAGTCGAGAAGGTTTTTGATTCTATCTTAACAGGCTTGCCAAGTGACTCAAACTTTAAAAATGAAAAGCTAAATCGAAATTCTATGAGTCGAGCCTCGCAGGCCGTTGGAGAACCCAAACCTGTACAAGATTTTGTGTTCATCAAATCTCTTCAAAGTCAATTGCTTTCGTCAAGAATGTTCAACCGAACATTTTTCTCTCGCATATCTCACCCAGATTTGTTTGAATTAAGCGAATCAATTGCATTGTCCATAACCAATCCTTCAAACATCAGAACTGTTGGCAACCTTGCATACACCTTGCCTTACTTTACCGTTTTCAGAAATCAGAACTCATCTTCCCCGTTTGATTATGCCAGCTCCATTGCCAAAACTTCCTACAAACTTTTAGCGCAACTTAATAAAATATCGGGTGGTTCTGAAATTCAAACTGCAACGAAGTCAGCAAATAAAATTGTACAGGCTCTCACTCGTCGAATTCTTTATCCAGAACGTCAAAAAACCATTTTGAAAAAGTATGCAAGCGGAATATCAAGCTGCAGCATTCTTACAAGAAATTATGATCGAAATCAAAACAAATACGATTCTTCACGATTGAGCAATGAAATGATAGAGGCTTGTTCATCAGCATTTTCAGAATTACTGTTTTATGATTTTATCTCTTCAAAGTTATTCCATCATCTTTTCACTGCTATAAAATTAAACGTTTATCAACTTGACACCATAAATTCCTTGGCAAATTGCTTAAGCAATGGAACATCATACTCTTCAGTCGAATTAAATTCTATTAAAGAATCTCTTGTTAATACATTAACTATTGCGAATACTAACATAACAATTAGCGAATTCGCTCGTACCTTCTCTTACATAGAAACAGCAATTCATTTGAATAAAAACTTGTATAATCTTAAAGGAGTTGTTCCATATACTGTCGAAATTTCAAATGGATTGATGAAATGCATTTCTAATGCAATAAAGAATGAAAAAGAAACCATGCATTTAGGAAGAGATAATAAGAGGTTAAATACTAATATTGGTTCGAAACATTCAGGCAGTGAAACTTTTATGGACAATTTAAATGAGGAGGAACTGCTTTTACCATCTTTAAGCGAGGATTTCACTACTTATGACCAAACTCACTCTGAAGACATTTTAAAATTGCTATATTCAAACCAGAAATCACTATCATTGACTTCTTCCCCTCTAAGAACTGGTCTAATAAGTTTCAAGCCAAAGGAAGCCAATGAATATAAATTTACCAATGCGGAAGATGCCAAGATCATGCCGTTGTTTTTTCGATTTCTGTCCTACAACTTAAAAACGTCTCGTGCTTTTCAATCTTCTCGTATCCGAGGATTAAAACGTATTCCTTTATTAGATTTAGCTCGTGTTTTATCCAAGTACATCATCAATATTCCGGAATTCTCTTCTATAACCGAGCAACATTTATTCCAATCATTCAATACTTCACTTTACTTAAATGAAGTGGGAGAAGATCCTATTAAACTTGCCAATACAATATCACTGGTTACAACGAACTTATTATCATATTATGGTTTGCTTTCTTCCAATAAGCTGATTTCTCAAGCTGCTGTTGTATCCATGGCTATAAATAATGCTTTAAGATATCTTCTTGAAAAAACTGAAGGAAAATCTAACCAAAATTTAGACGTAAAACAAAACCAAATGTTATCTTCAGTTTCAAGTGCTTTAGACAGTACGATATTTGACAGTGGAAAAAGTGGCGGAGCAACACTTGGGTCGGAAGAAATATTTTTTAATGATATTTTATTTTCTGGTTTGTCGTCTTCAAGAGTTTTTGGAAAAGTTTTCAACTACAATTTGACAGAAGAATCCGCAACTGAATGCTTTCCCCATTTGGCTAAGCAACTATCCAGAGTTATGAAACATTGTTTTATACGGAGAATTTATATGAGATTATTTGATAGTATAAAAGACTTGTCACAGCAAAAAGGAAACACTAGTGATTACGCCAAAATATTCACTGACTTTTCTTATCACATATTAAAACAATCTTCTTGCGCTGAATCCGAAAAACTAGCTTATAGAGCTTTTGATATGTTTAACGCTTTATCAACTGGATTAGCTCGCTGTATTCAAGTTAAAGAAAGAATGCAATCTAAGACATTTTCTCTCGTTGAATCTAACACTGAAGTTACCCAGTTTGAAAGATCTTTAAATAGCCTTTGCTCATCTTCTCGATTGTTTTGCCAAATATTTAATCCTTGGATAACTCAAGAACTGTCTCAGGTCTTTGGAAACTCCATAGCTAAAAGAATATCTAAACTTCATGACTTTTCAACCATATTGCCCGAGTTTTTGATCTACACTTATAGCAATGGTTTAAAGAAAATTGAAACATCATCTTGTAAAATCTATGCTAAGATGTTTTCTACCCAAACAGCTAACGTATTAAGTAAACATCTTCTTCCAAATAGAATCCCATTCCAAGCTTCTTCTGTTTTTACTTCAATTATCAGAGGGATACAATCAGTAAAATTTAGACTGAGTAAAATTTATTTTATGCCTGTCAACAAAGTTAACTCATTTTTTATATTTTGGCAAAATTTTGGTGAAACTGATAGATCTCTTTTACACAGTATTCTTCTAAATACCACCGGTGTTGCTGGTAAAACTTTGCAAAAAGATGAAAAAAATACAACTTCAACATTTTCAAGCCTTCTACGTTATAATCTTTTGTCTTCCAGAATATTTTCACATTCTTTTAATTTTGACACCTCTTACGCTCAGGCGAGCAACTATTGCATCGCAATGGCCACTGCAATTAACAGCATGTTTGGAAATACAACTTTATTTTCAGATTTAGTTCAAGCTTATGATGCAGCTTTGCAAAAATTTCAAACAAATGCAGAAACTCAAGACTATGCTGTTGTTTTTTCAACATCCATTTCTGAAGTTCTGTACAAGAAAAATTTATTAGAACCAAGTAAATTGTTTTCTACTTCCCTTAAAGTATCATATTCTATGATTTTAGCCCTTGAAGAAGTTATGAAAAAAGATGAAATGGCAAACCAAACCAAAAACATAGGGCCAAACTCTGACTCAATCTCGCATACATCTAAGCAAGGCATTTTGAATCCTGGTTTAAAATCTTCTTATAATGGCCATAAGGAAACTTTTAAATCTGAAAAACACAACGAACACCAAATATTTGGATTTAAGAAGGTCTCATTACCAGTTCATGTTTTATTTGAAGAATATTTAATTTACAACTTAATTTCAGCTAATTTCTTAAGCAAGTACTTTGAGCTAATCTCGAAGTGTCCAAACGCTACCAGCCATGCATACGAAATGGCTGCATCAGTAGCAAACATGTCAACTATGAATAAGGAAGCCACAGAGTTTTTAGCTAAGTCATTCAATGAAATTTTATTTTCACTACATAAGGGCGTAGAAGAGGACAAATATTTACGTTATATATCATCAGTTCTATCTAAAGCGTTAATGAAACAGAGATATTTGATCGCTTCACGATTAGTTTTTCAAGCTGCTTTGACAAGCAATAGTTTACTTAAAGGTATAACGGTAAGTCATTCAAAAGGCTGTAAAAGAATCAAAGTTAAGAATATTCAAGACCAAGCCTCGATCTGTTCACCAAAGAGCCTGAAAGCTGTAAAGCGTGCTTTAGATTATAATCTAAACTCATACAAAGCTATATACTTTATTCTGAAAAACGTTTCGAACAATAGCGCAAGTCGTTTTTCTGAAGAAATTACAAAATCGGTAATAGGAATGATAGGTGGCTATCAACAGAATGATAAACTTTATCTGAGTAAATTATTAAACGATGCACTGGTAAATGGAATTAAAGAACCAGATAAAAGGGATTCGATATCAGCTATCTCCTCTGTGGTTGCATGCTTCCTCAAGATGAAGAATTTCATAGAAAAAGATCGCTGGATGGTACAGACAGTTAAAGTTAGTGATGTTTTACACAGAGCAATTTTAAGAGCAGAAACAAAAAGCTACGATGTAAAGAAATACCAAAAACAAAATATTGTTCCTAAGGAAATGGTTTTCAGAGAATCTCTCCAGTACAATTTGCTGTCATCGAATATTTTTAAGGACTTTTTTGATAGCGTGAAAAGCATAACAGAGCTTAATATATGTGCATCCGAAATGTCAAACTCTTTACAAAAAGCTTTCAATTTAAGTCCATTTAAATGTCGCCAATTAGAAAAAGACTTAACGGCAGTGTTTCATCAGATTAAGACTTTGAAAAACAAAAGTTTAGTATCTTTGGTGATATCCGTTATCGTAACACATCTTCTAGCTGAAGAAAATACATTAGAGAGACATAAGGCAATAATGCAAGCTGCTTATGCAAGTTCATCTTTGATAAAAGGCATTATTGTGACAAATAGAAATCTTCAAAGTAAATTTATTCCTAATCGCATTTTGGACGAAACGAAAATATCCAACAAATTTCTTTCCACAGAAGAAAGGTTCTCGCTTGCTTTGGAGTATAATGTTGCATCTGATAGGCTATTTGATATCATAAAATACACGAGAGATTCATGCGAAGTTGTTTGCCTTGCTAAAGAAATGGCATTGGCTGTTGGTAAAAAAATTGGCGCAAATCCTGCAAAGGTGCACGCTTTATCCAGTGCATTCAGAGAAATTTTGATGAAGCAGAAAACTCCGGAATCCTTAAAACATTTCCTATCAGTAGCTACAGCTAATTTTGTTGAAAAAGAAAACTATACTAAACCATCCAGATTAGTACTAGACGCTGCTGTAGTCAGCAGTGCATTAAGAGCAGGAATTTTAAACGCCATTGAAAAACATTTAGAAAATAGAAATCAGTTTTGTGAAATCAGTAACGAACCAAACTTGTTGAAAGATAATAAACGTAGACATTTTGCAATCTTCAGAGAGCATATTTTTTATAATTTCCAATCATTTTCGAATTGCGAGTATGCTTTTTCTACCAAATTGTTAAGCATTTCATTTTATAACAGAAACATGGCAATGGATATAGTACATTTTCTTACTTCTCATCAAGAAATGAATTCGAAAGAGGTGATTATGCTGGCACAGACTTTAAAAGAAACTTTTCGATCCATAAAAACTAGAAAAAGAAATCAAATCTTTCCATTTGTTATTGCCAACATTATTGCAGATACATTTTATGAAAACATTCAGCATGAACCGAATAAATTGGCATTTCAAGCTATGACGTTTGCTAAGCATTTTTGCGATGGCTTTTTACAGGAACGCCAAACAAAACAGGCTAACCAAACTGGAGAAATAAAGCTCGATAACAAGTTAATGTTTGAAAATTATTTATACAATTCCCTTATTTCTTCAAAGGTTATAAAATCAATAGCTGACTTTAAACTCAGAAAACACCATATTGATTATGCTTCAGGAAATCTTTCAACTTTTATATCTGATTTGATGAAATTGAACCCACAACAAAACTCATCATTGAATTCAATAATAGAAAAAGAATTGGACTTTCACCAGAAAAACAATACTCAATTGAATTTGCATGCTTTAACTCACAAAATTGCTCAATTTTTAACCGATGAAGGATGTCTGGAAAAAGCTAAACTTGTTCCACTGGCGTTAAAACTTAGTCGTGGAATAAAGAAAATTTTATTACAAACCGTAAAATTCTCAGCATTTAACTCAACTTCTCATTCTACTCATAACAGAAGTAAGAACAGAACAGAACTCCAGAAAAACAGAATAGCACATGAGAAACAGAAGTCCTTAAGTGCAGGCTTTGCAATTGGTCGAAAAACATATTCTTCTTCTATCTTGAAATGCGAGCAAATGAAGGATGTTCTAATTGATTCATCAGCAGATCTATTTATGCGATCATTATACTATAATTTGTTGTCATCTAGAATTTTTAGAGCTGTGTTTAAGCCTGAACTATCACTTAATAATGCAACACAATATTTATCTACTGTTTCGAGTTCTGTAGCGGATTCCACTATATGTAATAAAATACCAAAATCAGTGTTAACGAGGATGTATAAAAATGGAATTTTATTGCTTCAATCATCAAATGTAACCAGAGATTATGCATGCGTTGTTGCTTTAACCACTGCAATGGCATGCTATGATGAAAACAGCCACGAAAGTGTGTTTTTAAGTGCTACGGATATTTCAAATACCATGAGCAGCAGCTTACAAAATATGTTTCTTTAAATGTTGGGAGCATATTTCATAGAAGATAGATGAAAGATAAAAGGAGAAGATTAAAAGATGAGAAAGAGAAGATATATATAGTATATAAAAAGTAAAAAAGAGAAAATAAAAGTGAAAAAGAGAGAAGATAAAAATGAAAAAATGAAGATGGAAAAAATAAAAAGAGAAAATAAAAAGCTGAAAAAGAGAAGATAAAAATGAAAAAAAAGAAAATGGAAAAGATAAAAAGAGAAAATAAAATGCTGAAAAAGAGAACATAAAAAGAGAAGATAAAAGAAGAAGAGATAAAAAAGAGAAGACAGATAGATTCATTGAAGAAAACTGGTGTCAAGCAGTTTGAAAAATTGGTTTGAAGATTTGTTTGGAAAGACAGCATTTTCTTTTTGCAAAGAACTTCTTGATTCTAAGAACTGAACTATATTGAAACAGATTTGGACTATTTTTGACATTATTTATTAAGTTTAACTGTTAAGTTAAATTTGCTGTTGTCAAATTAGCTTTAATCAGTCTGTTCAACGAAGTGTCACTTCTAGATTTGATTTTGTTAAAGAGATCATGCAAGACAGTTGTACAAAATAAAAAATTTCTGTATTTAAAAGGTGTCATAAAAACAAGGAAATAATTAAAGTTTTATGCAACGCAAATATGGTAAGTTGTGTTTAAATATGTCTTAGAAGATTGTTTAATATAAGCGGCTATTATTAGAAGAATTTACAAGCAACTCAAAAATAAAGTATAGTGAATTATTTTAAATATAAACAAGATTAAAAAAAGAAAATAATCCGCTGAGCAAATTATTTTTAATATATTTTTAAGTGTAGATTGTATCATTACATATTAGTCTACTTAACTAGTAAAACTATTTACTGCAAATAATCGAAAATTTTCAAATCAGAAGCAAAACTATACGATATTGCCAAAAGATATCATACAAGAGTAGAACAACTGAAAAATTTATCTTAAAAATTAAAATTTCCATGGCACACATTTCTTACATGAATTTTTTGTGTCCATTTTATCATTACAAAAGAAGACAAATTTTAATGAATACCATTAACAGAATTATACAAACAAAAAGCAAAATGCGAGGTTTATTAGTTTAAAAATGAATTCGAATAGAAAAATCTATCACAAAAAATTTAAAATTATGTGGTGCTTATTTTTTTAAAGAAATTCAAAACCTATTTTTTAGGAAAGCACTTTTTATAAACTGCTTTTTATATAAAATCTACTACTCAGAAGCAAAATTAAAATTAACTTTATAAAAATTGAAACTTGTTGAAAATATTTATTAACATTCCCCCCCCCCCTATTGAATCAGTGCTAATCATGATTTTTTTCCGGGAAATATGTTTTAATATATCCCTTTAATGGAATATATATTTCATTAATTGATATAATGGATAATAATTTTTTTCAAAATATTTACTACATAGAGCTTTTATTTAGTTGAGATAAATATTTTCTGTTCGTGTCAATTTTTAAATTCGCATCGTACACTTTGCCTTTGAAACATAAATTTGTAAGAAATTATATATCCCATTAGTGGAATATATATCCCATTAATTGATATAATGCATAATAATTTTTTTTTAAATATTTACTACATAGAGCTTTTAATTAGTTGAGGTAAATAATTTCTGTTCATGTCAGTTTTTAAATTCGCATCGTACACTTTGCCTTTGAAACATAAATTTATATGAAATTATATATCCCATTAATTGATATAATGGATAATAATTTTTTTAAAAAAATATTTACTACAAAGAGCTTTTAATTAGTTGAGATGAATAATTTCTGTTCATGTCAGTTTTTAAATTCGCATCGTACACTTTGCCTTTGAAACATCAATTTGTATGAAATCATTAGTCAAAAATATGCATCATTTTAGTTAAAATATGCCTTAATTTATGCTGATAAAATAGCAAATTGAAAAAAAAAATAGCTAAGAACTATTATACTGCGGATCTCTTAATTTTTCAGATAAATAGATTCTCTTCGTGCCACTTTTTTAATTCATATTGCTTCTGCTCTGCTTCTGAAATATAAATTTGTTTTAAATTCGTAATAAAATATAAACATTTTTTTTTTTGGAAAAGGGGACTTAATATATATTGATAAGATAGAAAATTAAAAAAAAAAATATGTTAAAAACATTTGCCTCACTAATCTCAAAATGTTTTTACAGAAATAATTTTCCTCCATGTCACTCAAAAATTCAAATCTTAAACTATTCTCTTTTAAAATGTAAATTTGTATGAAATTAGCAGAAAAAAATAATTAAATTTTTTCGAGAAAATATGTCATAATATATGTAGATAAATTGTAAAATAAAATAAAAGAAATTTTTTTGTACCTTTAGACTCGATTAATACCAGGTAAAAATAAACAAATTTTTTGGAGAAAAAAGTCTCATATTATATTTTGCCACAATATTTATATTTCAAAATTAAAAATATTATTAAAAATATCCGTCTCGCAGAGCTCTTAAATTTTTGAAATAAATATTTTTTTTCCATGTAACTCTTTAATTTCACTTCATACACTTTACTTCTGAAATTTAAATTTATATGATATTAGTACTCAAAAATAAGCTTCTATTTTTGTGACAAATTTGCCTAATGTTTATAAATACAATGAAAATTTTGCATGCAAATAGCAAAAAAAAAGTAATTATCTTTTTTATATTAAAAAAGATATATCTAGATATATTAAAAGATTATATCTTTTTAATATTAAAGTTATTTGCACCATAAAAATCTAAATTCTTTGAAATATATAGTTTCGATTCAAGTCGCTCTTTAAATTCGGATCTTGTAATTTTGATCTGACATGCAAATTTGTTTGAAAATAGCAATCAAAAATAATTATCTTTTCTTATGAAAAATTGTCTTAAATAGTATAAATACAATGAAAAATACTAGTATAAATGGTACTTACTTCCCCTAGAAGTTTGTCGCAACATTTACTGGACACCCTATATATTGATATAATGGACAATTAAAAAAAATAATTAATATTTGTTCAGTGAAGCTCTTAATTCTTTGAGTTAAATAGTTTCTCTACACATCATTCCTCAAATTCGTATCAAACACTTTTCTTATATGTATATATATATATAAACATTTTTATGGAAATTATCATATTTGCCACCAACTTGACTGAATGGATGATGGTATATGACAATTAAGTCATTAACAAAATTTTAGTCATATTTTTGATGAATTTTTGTTCTTATTTGGCAACTATTTTCCTAGTTTTTGGCTACTATTTTCATGCTTTAGGCTACTAAAAGCAACTATTTTGTTCATTTTTTTCTTTGGCAACCCTGTTAATCGGAACAGACTTGATCAGTAAGGATTATCTGCATTAGCTTGCAGATTTGTAAATATGTTGCCTAAAACATTTACTACCTTTTTGAACTGTGATAAAAAAAATTTGGAATAAGTATAGCAAAAAAGTTAATTTTTATTTGCTTGAATTTTATCTTCAACAAACTTGGAAATAAAACAATAAATTAAATATTTTAATATTAAATTTTAAATGAGAACCAAACATTAAGGGAGAGGAGAGGCAGAATCAGTGTAGACTTGCTAGGTGTGAGTATGTACAAACTAGGTGTTAAAAGATACTTGTAATTTATAAATATCTTTTTGAAATGAATAGATTTTTAAATATACTTCTAAGTAATTTTTAGTGATTGCTTTAAAAGTTGCATCATGTTGTGTTTAATTTTTTAAATTATAGATAAGGGGTGTTATGCAGCCCGCAGCAGTTCGAAACACAGCAGTATTACCTCAGCATAAAACAGGAAATCAATTGATAGATTTAACTGAAGATACATCATCAGGAAATAGGAGATATATTGGTTCTACTAATGGTTTGTATTTCTTAATTGCAAAATTACTCATTAATAATGATAAGATTAAGAATAATCTTTCCTAGAAACAATCCAATGGGCAGCTTTGTTATTGAACTGTAATATCATCATAAACTGCAAACTAAGTATTCTCAATTATCAATAATTGCTATTCATGAACTCAGGGCATGGTACCACCAAAGTTGAAACATTTATCTAACCCTAATATTGACTGTGCACATAACTATAACAAATTATGATTATAAGGAATATTTGTACTTTCGACAGAATTTTTGCTTATTTCACTTAAAAATGTTTAATTCATTTTAAATTTATTGTACTTTAATTTGAAGAAATTTTAATAAAAAAAATAAAAAAATTGAGATCTTACATTCACTTGAGTTCATCAATCTTTGTTGTATCCATTTGCTTAATACTGATATAATTTTTTAAATACACGTTGATCAGAAATTCATATACTTGTAAAATTTTTTATTATTTAAGTACCAAATGATATTTAAGTATTTGGGTATTTTTTTAAATGCTGTTTTAAATGTCTTTCTTTTAAAATAGTATTTGAAGAAAAAATAAAATTTATCAAAGTTCTAATTTGCAAATTCATTAAGTGAATTTTTTTAAATGTTTTGTCTTAAATTTTTTTTCTTCGAATTTCTCTTTTTAAACATGGTATTTTTGATATTTTGGAATAGCATGGTATTCTTTTGAATACAAAATGCATTTTGAGTAATGTTGAAAATTCTGCTTTATCATATATTTGCATAAGGAGAGAATTTATCTTTCAAAGCATTTAGTTTAAGGTTTAGGTGCTTCCACATATGTAGGTGCTGCAGTTGAAGATACTAAAAATACAGTAATAGTTATTTAACTTGAGTGATTTTATACATAATCTGGACCAGGTTTATGGTCTTTAGCATGTTAAATAACTTAACTACTTACAAATTAATAATAAAGGCAAAATTGTACTGGAAATATATATTTTACTTAAGTGCTTTTTAAAGTTCTTCAAGGTATTTTTCGTAATTAAAGATGCCTATCAAAAATAATTTTGTGAATGCTTGATAATTCTGTTGAGTGAGAACCAAACTTGTTTTAAAATTCTAGTTAAGTTGAAAACAATTTTAAAGTTAAAAACAATTTTAATCTAGTTAAGTTTAAAACAATTTAAAAAATCTAGTTAAGAAAAACAGAAAATGATGGAAATAAACAATTTATGTTCTGCGGAAGAAAACAATTATTTTCTAGTTAAGTTTCAAAGTTAGTTATAAGTTTTGTCAATAGATGGTGTTACCAATTGAGAGAAAATCTGAAGCTATGGTCTCAAGATAACCACCTTTTGCAGAATCATCAATGTGTAGTCTTAGGACAAAACTAATAGACACTCTTGCAAATATTTCATTTTGTATGGTTTAACATGCAGCAGAAAACATTGTTTTCTAGTTTTTTAGTGCCAGTCTTAACTTGATAACTAAGCAAAATGCAGCAAACTGTACAATATTCTCACATTTAGCTTTTCTTTTAATGATTTTTCAAATTGTCCTTCATTTTTGAAACATTTGTAATTTTATATTGGTATCTCAAAACTGCTTTGTTCTTATAGTTGTTTCTGGAGGTACAGCCAATAAGGTTAATCTACCACCAGGTGCAACTCAAAACAATGTGCTTGTTCCCCTTAATAACTTTGTTCAACTTATACCTTCATCACAAAACATCTCAACAACTAATGCTGGACAACGCCAGTTAATGCCCTCCATTCCTTCTAATTTGTTGGGACAAAGAGCCGTTGGCTATACTATATATACACC
>NC_092215.1:19897268-19981133 GCF_043381705.1 Parasteatoda tepidariorum
AAATTTTTTGAAAATTGTAATCATGATTACAAGTAATTGATTACTGTAATCGACTATGTAATCATGATTACAGCTGTAATCAAACTTTGTAATCACGATTACAAGTAATTGATTACTGTAATCAATATTGTAATCATGATTACAGCTGTAATCAAAATATTTGAAAATTGTAATCATGATTACAAGTAATTGATTACTGTAATCAAAAAATGTAATCGATTACATTTTTGGCCAACTCTGGTATAGGCAAATGCAATATTTCCGTTATTATCCCAAAATTCTCTGTGAATTTTCCCAGAATGACAAAACTAGTTTACACTTTCAAATGTTTCTTCAAGGCAAAACATAAGATTGTTAAGTAGCAAATTAAAAAACAAACTTTTTACAACAGTAATTTCTTATTTTTTGCTTTAATATCAACTTTAGACTATTTTTATCCATAGTTTGTATCAACAGGAAATATTAGCATTGTAAGGTTGATTTTACAACCTTTATCACAAAACCCCAAAAAGGGTTATAAATGATTAGCAAATTTACTATTTAAGCTTGAAACAATGCTAAATTTAACTAGAGATATACATTAAGCTTACATAGACAGCCCTTTTATATCGAGATTGAATCTAAAAACACTACACATCATTATTAAAAAAAAAAAAATTGAGTTTGAGAACCTTAACATGCAAAGGAAAAAAAAAATTTCGAAAACAAGGTTGGAAATTTTGGCAGATAAGCAAAACTATGTTACACTTTCATATATTTCTTCAAGACAAAACATACGATTGTTAAATAGCAATTTAAAAAACAAAGTTTGTACAACAGTAATTTCTTATCTTATTCTTTAATATCAACATTAGACTTTTTTTTATCCATAGCTTGTATCAAAAGGAGATATTACCCCAGATAGCATTGTAAGGTTGATTTTACAACTTTCATCATAAAACCCCAAAAAGGCTTATAAATGATTAGCAAATAAACTACGTAAGCCTGAAACAATACTAAATTTAACTATGCTAATTTTTGAGCAATGAAATTCGCATTAAGTTTGCATAAACAGCCCTTTTATATCGAGATTGAATCGAAAAACACTACGCATCATCATTAAAACATTTTTGCATTTGAGAACCTCATCACACAAAAGAAAAAAAAAAGTTCCAAAACCTAGGTTGGAAATAAAAGCTAATAAATTATATTTTGTAAAGGTTTATGCGTACATTTATTCAGCCTATGAAAAAAAATAATGTTGGTATTATAATTAACCAGTCAACATTATTGTGCCAATCAAAAGAAACCGCAAATTCAACGTTTGCTTAAGACTAATTGCTATATGAGATACTATGAATGAATACATTTATTATAAATAATTTTCAGGAAACTTCAAAAGTTTCCAGTTTAATTTTATTAATGGGGCTCTGTAGAACTCATAATAGTTTGAGATCAATAAATAAACTTTTATGGTACTGTTGCATTAAAAATAACCAGTAACAGCTAGTTAATATTCCCTCATACCAATACTTAATTGAAATTTGTAAGAGAATTGATTTGTTTTTATATAATATATTATTTTTAATTTCAGAATTATTTTCAGGAAACTTCATATGTTTCCATTTTAATTTTATTAATGGGGCTCTGTGGAATTCATAATAGTTTGAGATCAATAAATAAACTTTTATGGTACTGTTGCATTAAAAATAACCAGTAACAGCAAGTTAATATTCGGTCGTACCAATATTTAATTGAAATTTGTAACGGAACTGATTTGTTTTTATAAAATATATTATTTTCAATTTCAGAATTATTTTCAGGAAACTTCGTAAGTTTCTATTTTAAATTTATTAATGGGGCTCTGTAGAACTCATAATAGTTTGAGATCCATAAATAAAACTTTTTTATGGTACTGTTGCATTAAAAATAACCAGTAACAGCTAGTTAATATTTCCTCATGCCAATATTTAATTAAAATTTGTAATAGAATTGATTTGCTCATATAATTGATTTAATCTTATAATTTTAATGTAAGGTCTCCATAATATCAAAACGAAAATAGATTTAAAAAGCTTTTTTCGTGCAAAGGTAATTTAATGGAGGTGTGTAAAGTTGGCAACCACAAGTTTGAATTTCGCTTCCCATTAGCCCATTTTAGGAAATCGTAAGGCAATCAAAAGTTTTTGTTAGCCCAGTCACTAAGAATAGTTACAGCAAAAACAAGGTCTAGTGAATTCCTGACCGGAAAAATCACGAGTTCGAATTTTGACTTCAAGATTTTACCTATTATAGGAATTCATTAGACAATTAAAAAATTTCCTTTAGCCCAAACACCAAAAAAATGCTATGGCCAAGACAAATTTTGGCAAAATCGTGAGCGTAACAATCACAAGTTAGAATTTTCCATTTCATTAAATCGTTAGCCCACTAAAAATTTTCTTTAGCTCACGCACCAAAAAAAAAGTAAAAAATAAAAGTTATGGACATAAGATATTTTGGCAAAATTGCGAAGTTCGCAACCACAAGTTAGAATTTTGCTTTCAAACGTTTGCCCACCAAAAACAGTTACGGCCTAAATAAGTTTTGGCCAATTTTTGACGAACAAACCGTAAGTTCGAAATTTACCACCAAATGTTAGCCCATTGTAGGAAATTGTTAGCCCATGAAAAAATAATTTTGGCCGGAACAGATTTTGGCAAAATTGGGAAGTTGGCCGATAGAGGTTTGAATTTTGCCTCCAAACGTTAGCCCACCCAACAAAAACAGTTACAGCCAAAACAAGTTTTAACCAATTTTTGACAGCAAAAACAAGTTTTAGTCAATATTTTTTTAAATTTTTTATCATTGAACAGCCGACATAATTATGAGTTAACGACTAACAATGTTTAACTCCGTAGCCTTGAAATCTCGAACCCAATCCAGAAGGCAAGGGAACTCCTGGATCAAGCATAGGGAAAAATTTGCCTTCGTGGAGGACGTTTAGATGGAACTAACCCGCATTTGATTTACATGATGAGGAAAACCATGGAAGTCTCTGCTGGTTAGCCTGTCAGCAAGGGGACTCGAACTTATGATCCCTCTACCACTGAGGATATTTTACGACAGCGCTGTGAGGAATTCGCATATACGAGCCATTACTGAGATTCGAACCCAGGTCATCTCGTTGGGAGGCAAGCTCTCTATCCCTTGAACCAGAATGGCTCGATACATGTACAGATATTATCATGTATATGCATGTTGGATCTAATTTATATCACTGGAGATATAAATTTTGAGCCATAAATGGTCGAAATATTTGTAGTTAGTTTTCAAATCTGTAGCATACTTAAAGAATAAAAGTTTTAGAAAGTCAAATTATGGGTGATTAATCCAAAGAAAGAGTCACCCCCCTTTTTTCATAACGTTGGCGTTTACTTTTGTGGCCCTTTTACCTTAAATTTAAAGACTAGAGAAATGGAATACTGAAAGAAATATTTAAACGTTTGTTATCCGTTAGGATAATTGTTCATAATTATACAGTGGCAATGCTAAAAACTTTACAGGGGCAAGTGGGGAACTATAAAAACGTCAAAATACGTGTTTCAACATCTATGTGAAATTTGGGCTAATTTTCTTTCTAGAGAAAATACTAAAGGAAATTTTATACTCTCGATATAACCAAATTTTGATGGTCTTTGGGAGGCTAAATCTTTTAGATATCTAAAACGCTTTATCGACAAACGCAAATTTCATTAAAGAAGAATTGCTCAGTTATCCTAGAAATTGAGATATTCCACCCCTTATATTGGTAATTTTAATAACTTTGCAATCTTGTGATTTTGTAATAGGGAGGTATTTGTCTGAAATTGTTGAACGTCAACTCGAAAACAGGCTTTTTCAATGGCAAAAAATATAGCCAACAAATCTGACCACTATGGAAGAGGGACTATTTAAATAATTTTCGTTTCTAAATGTATGTTTACAAAGATTGTTAAAAATGTTGAGCGTTTGCCAAGTACGAAATGGCTAACGGGGAGAACCGTTGAAATAAATTGTGGTAAAGATGAAAGATCATAAAAGATTAAAGGTAATAAAAAACGAGTTATCAAGTTAAAATGCTGAAACAAAATTTAAGTTATATGTCTTAATAAATATCGATGGTAATTAGATTTTGCAATGCGTGTATATATGCAATTTAATTTTCAGCAACAAGATGATTTCAAGAGAGTTTTTGCAGAAATTGAGTGATTATTATGAAGTAGTTTAGTTTATTGTGTTATGTATGTGCAGGAGCAAACAGTGCACATGTGTAACCAAGGCAACAGAATGTTTATAATTTAAAAACTATGCTTTTAGAATTCTTTTCTTTTTTTAAAATCAATTTCATTATGAGATTTTATGGGTTTACTTTTGAGATGTGACAATGAGAAAAATCTTGAGAAATACTTTTTGAAATGTGAATAAAGAGAATTTCATCTCTTGAAAGATATTTTTATTTGTTTATAAATGAATCGGAATCAAGTCTACAAGTTCGCGGTAAAAACTTTTTTGGAATTTCTGTAGAAATTTTGACTTTTCCAGATACAGTAAGGAACCGATTATCCGGAACGATCGGGATCATCGCTATTCCGGATAACTGATTTTTCCGGTTTTCTGAATCTCTGCAAGAAGCCGTTTTTTTTTTATTGTTAAACCCAACTGAAAAAAAAAATTATTATTTGGAAATAATCTTAAAAAGAAAAAACGATGAAGTAATACACTAATGATTATTTCCAAAATGATGGTAATGTAAACATCTTTCAAAAAANTTGTACTAAAATTTAAAATCCAAAAAAGAAAGAAAAATCCTAAAATCTTATGAGGAAAAAAAAAAAATTTTTTTTTTAAAAATGGCGGAAAATTATCGAATTTTGTTCCGGTTTTCTGATTTCCGGATAACGGGTTCTGTACTGTATATAGTTTTTGTCACTTTTCAAATTTGTTTTGTGCACTTAAATTATTGTACTGCAGAGCATTTCAATTTTTGAGACAGCTTCCATTGGTCTCACTCTTTAAATTCACTTATTTAAACAGTAGAACAAGTTTTTAAGATTAAATATTTCTGTGTCCCTCTTTCAATTTGCTGCACACACTTCTCTTTGGAACTTTTATGAAACTAGTAATGAAAAATAAGCATACCTGTTAAGTGAAATAGTGAGGATGTACATTGATAAAATAGACAAAAATGTTAATTTTTTTTTTTTTGCCCCAGACTTTTAGTGCCACACTTTAATTTTACTTTGTAGACTTTGCTTCTGAACTTTGTTTCTAAGAAATTTGCAAATAAAAAAACCCCCATAATTTGTAGCATAGCAAGCTCTTAAATTCTTGAAATAAATAGTTTCTTTCCATGTTTTTATATAAAATCAAACTTGGCTTCCAAAATGCAAGCGTATATAAATTAATAAAAAAAAATTGAGCGATATTCTGGGGAAAAAGTTAAGATTAATACAAGGGACAATTAATAAAATTATTAAAAATATTTTTCCAGAAAAATCCTTACTTTTTTGAGTTACATTATTTCTGTCTCTTTAAATTTATTTCATACCATTTTCTTCTGAAATATAAATTTGCATGAAATTAGCATGAGAAAATAAGCATCGATTGTTGAAATAGTTTTAACAAACAGTAACATAAATTAAAATTATATGTCAAGAATTTCAACTTTTTTACACTATATTAAATTTTGTTTTAAGGCTGAACTATCCCTAAGCATCCCTAGTAATCCCTAAGCAATTGTATTTATCAATTTCAGTTTCATCCATTTCGTTGTTTCTTCCTCTTACAGTGTTCTGTAAGAAAAAGGTTTCTAAAAGAAAGAAACAGGACAAAATGCGAACCCTAGAAACAAAGAGGGTCTTTGAAAAACCCACTTCATAATACTTTATCTATGAGCAATCACTTTTTAGCTCTTGATAGTTTTAGACAGTAACTTAAAATAAAACAAACATTTCAGAATTACATTAAAATTTTATTGTGCAGTTTACAGTTGTGCACTTCAGTGTGAAAATTCAATATTGGTTAAGATACTTCACTCAAAATTGTGAAACTCATTTACCTATGCACAACAGCATAAAATTGAATGACATATTAAACATTACAAATAATTAAAAACAAAAATAAGTAGATTACACAACTTTTCAAGGGCATTAAGCAATAAGCTAGCTGCTCAGTTATAAAACAAAGTGCAATAAAAAAATACTGTAAATGTAAATAAAAAATTAAACATCAATGACAAATTACTTTATAAATACTTAAACATTAAAAAAAAAGTTCACTTTGAGCAAATTAAATTCATGATCACATGCAATAAAAAAGCTCTTCTAATGGTGTATATAGTTTCCAAATAACGCTGTATATGAGTGTAACAAACACTTACAAGTTCATACAAAGAGTTATGTAAATTGCACATTTTTAGTCACTCAGTAGACAAGCACAAGCAAAATTTTATAGAAATAAAACATTAAAAATTTCAAGGCTAACTAGGTAAGTGTAAAAGTATAAAGAGAACTCACAACATGTATATTTTATTATTAATACACTGGAATGATTCAAACTTGTAAATACTTTTCATTAGAAGAATAATCAATTTATTGAAAAGCTTGCTAACTACTATAAATCAAACTGGCTTTCTTTTAAAAGTAAACAAGTTGTTGAAAAAGGTTGCAAATTAAACTGGCCGAAGTAAATAAATAAAACAAAAAAATCCATTTGCAAACATAACATAGTTCTTAGTGGTCATTTGGATTTGCTTAAATTATGAACTATTTAATGTTAAAAAAAAGTTTATATAATACTTGCTAATAACCTAAAATTAATTAAAATTAAATTTGTCACTATAAGTGCAAAATGCCGCAAACAGTATGATTAGTAACAAATTTTAAAAATACACAACAAAACAAATATTAATTTTACCTTAAAATTTACAAGAATTAAAACCCATAAACCATATTTCTACATAAGATGAGTTTATATACACACTGAAATATCACAGAAGATAGAATTAAAGCTTTAATATTCAGTAAAAAGATAAGCTGAACAGTTAAGTTGAAGCATCTTATTCTTATTTCTATACAAATCCAAAAAACAGAAAAAAATGCACATAGGAATGGTATTAAAATATTTTTTTTCTTTTTTACCAGGTAGCATGAAAGTAATATTTTTAAAATAGCAACAAAAAGGCACAGATAATAAAATCTTAGAGGAAATAGCAAACGCACATGTATTCAAGCATAAAAGTCTACTGGGCAGCAGGAGTTTCTACAGCTTTAGTTTCAGATTCTCCACAAATTAACTTTTCAGGTTTGTCTTCTGGTTCTAACTCTTTCATTTCATCAGTGCCTTTTTCTGTTTCATTTTCTTTTGTTTCCTCAGTTTGATCAGTTTTTTCTTCACCTGAAAAAGAATTGCATCACAAGTTCAACAAAAACCTTATGTATACATGTCAATATCCCAGGAAAAAAAAAACAAAGATTTATATATTCAACAGAGAAATGAAATTTTTAGCCAAAAATTTGAGGCAATAAATTTATTAAATATATATTTTATATTTTGCAAAGAAAAATATAGAATTGACCTTTTATATAATACAAAAATCAAAGCAAAATTAAGTAAAAAAATTGAAAAAACTAGAAATAATTGAGAGCACGCAGCAAGAACAATTAATCCACAGCCCTTTTAGAGAAAACTGATTAATTGATTGAATGTAGAGTTTAATGGCACAGGATCCAAATGTGGACATGCTGCGCCAACCACCCTTTTAGAGAAAAAGGAACTTAAGAAAAATTATTAAATTTCAATCAAAACAAATTATTTTATAAAATTTTTTATGCTATTTACACGAATACAGTAACTTTAAAATAATAAAAGATTATCCAGTAAAAATAGATTACAGCTTCACTAAATTGCAAAAAGAAATGCATGGGAAATAAAAACCTTAGATCACTATTAGTTCAATTGGTCTGAGAATATACTGTATGAAACTGTTCAAATTTGGAATAATTGAATATTAATATCAAAGTTAAGATTTAATTACTACCTACATAAAATTAAAAACAAATATGAAAAATTTACTGTCAAAATTGACTATGACAACTTCAGTTTAATTGATAAAGCAGCTTGTAGCATTTCTTCAACTTTACAAAGCATATTTATGGAAGAACATAAGATAAGCTGCTTTAACAAATTTTTTTCTCCAGCGTCTGACTATCTTTATTAGCAATGTTTTAAAGATTTGTTTGGCTGAGCACTTCACATATTGTAAAGTGCATAACACTAATCATGAAAGGGGTTATTTTACAAATATGCTTAACTTAAGTTGTGAAAATTTCATTGATATTGAATTAAATTATTAAAACAAATTTAAAACAGTTATACTTTTAATGTACATAACCTCAGTTAAATTAGCAAAATAAATAAATTAAAAAAAATAAATAAAATAAATTAGTGAAGGACCATTTAAACCACTTTAAAACATTTAAATTGCCAGCACATAGATTCAATCTTTATCAATTTAAAGTTCGATATAAATATTTCATAAACATACCGAAAATTGCACAATATAAAATTTTCGGCTATTTGACTTTAACAAGAAAGTAGAAATTCTGAAAATATTAAAGAGAAACACGATAAAGAAACAAAATCACAGATTCTTGCCTGGCTATATTGTTAAGCAAGACTGCCTTATAGGAATCTAAATATTGAAGCAATCCTAAAAAGAGTTCAAAGCATTTCTTCAAGCTAAATAACAGTTTAAAAAAAGCTGAAAAATTAAGACTTCCAAAATTTCTAACAATTTTCTGTTCACAGGACAGCTTATTTTTTATCATAAAGCTATTAATACTTATGCTTTTTCTACCTCTTGGAGAGAAATTGCTTAAAAGAACCGCATTAAACAAGTTTGGACTAATTTGCAGCATTTTTTTTTTAAATCTATCTGCAGATGTATAAACAAAGCTATTTTGGAATATTTCATTGCTATATTTCATTACTCTTGCACCAAAGAAACATCTGATCAAAAATTGTACAATTGGCAGACATAGTATTCCATTTTTAATTACTTATAAGACAATTTCATTTCCTAAACAATTTTCAGTGTTTTTAATATTTATTCTATAATTTTTTTTTTTAAATACTTAAAGCAAAATGAAATTTTAAAGATTGATCTCAAATATTACTAATTAAGTAATTCTAACTATTAGGTTACGAACCATGACACAAAAAGGTGCTTTTTCTAAATAAATATGTCTTTTTTTCTGTTAACATATTTGGATTTTTAACCATGAAAACAGTTGAAAGTTGAGGCCCTTTAGACACATTTCAGAACCTTTTTAAACAAATAGGATAAGGAAAATATTAATAAAGCACATATAAAATTTTCAAGATTGGGAAGAGAGAGTTACAGGGTAACAAAAAAGTATAGGGATCACTTTTGTGGCTATCTACCACTAAAGTTTTAAAACCTTTTTACATATATAGCTTACTGATCTAAAGCTCTGCTATTAGACTTTCAATTGCAATACTATTTCATAAAATCACAGAAATGCCTTTGAAGAAATTTGACAAAAAGCTAATTGGTCAAGTACAAGCATTTTTAGCCACACTTCGCTGGAGCCACAGGATTATACAAACCCATTTTAAAAAGAAAGGTATTGCGATTTCACTCAGCCATATCAGTCGCATCAAGAATTCGAAACTCGGATAGATGCAAAATAATGCAAAACCAAGAAAAAGTGGACGGCCAAGCAAATTGAAGAAATCAGATTTGCAGAAGCTTGATAAGATGACATCAAAACCGGATCCACCAACACAGGCGAGCATGGCTAAAGCTCTTAACGTGAGTCAGCAAGTTGTAAGCTATCAACTAAAACAAAAGTTGAAGAAAAAATGCCATAAAAAATCTAAATGTCATCATTTAAGTGAGAGATCGGTGCAGATTAGGAGGCAACGTTCATGACCCCTCTACAAGCTTCTCCGTAAGGACAGATGGTGAAAGTTCCTTACAACTGATGAAGCTTGGATCTATCTATCTGATACCAATGCTAAATCTAAAGTTCAATATCTTAGTCGCGGGCAGAACAGGCGAGACTTGACACCATCAACCACGGTGCCTCATCCCAAAGGCGTAATGGTTTGGATGGGCATATCCAACCATGGTGTGACCAAACCTCGGTTTGTGAAACCTGGGGCCAAAATAAATTCAGAGTATTATATACAGAAGATATTAAAGCCCTTTCTTAAGGATGATTACTGCAGATTGTACCCTAATGGTGATGCTGTGTTCCATCAGGACTCTGCCCCATCACATGCATCTAAGGTCACCCAGAAATTCCTAACAGATCAGCAAGTGCTATTCCTGAGACCAGAACAATGGATTCCAAACAGTCCTGATGCTGCACCATGCGACTATTTCCTATGGGGACATCTGAAAAACAAACTGATTAAGCGAAGAATTTCTACATTGAGAGGCCTTCAAAGAGAAGAGGTTAAGAAAATCCCCCAGGAAATCATTTTGCGTGCTTTAAAATCTTGGCCGAAGCGTTGTGGCAAATCTATTATGCCGGAGGTCGACATATTGAGAGGCATTGCTGAATTTATGTAAAAAATTTTGGAAATATAAACATTCAAAAATGATCCCTATATTTTTTTGTTACCCTGTACACTAGATATTACAAGAAAAGAAACTGTAGAAATACACAATTAGATGCTTAAAGTTGTAGAAAAGGGACAAATTATGAAATATCTTACTTTGTTTATTTGGTTCTGCAACAGAATCTTTCCTATTTTGCTTGTATTTCTTTTGTTTTTTCACGAATCCACCTTCAATTAAACTATAAGCAGTATCAATCAAAGTTTGATTTAATTCAGTTGGAGTAATTCCCAATTCTTCCTTCATCTAGAACAAAGATTGAATTGAAATACTTTTGGTTGAACTGCATCAATTATTAATATGTTCATTAGCATATTTTTCAATAACAGTACACATATTTACAACAAAATTTATTCACTTAAGTGTCAAGCTTCTCAAAGATACTCTTGTGCTATTACTATGGTCTAAAATAAATATATAATGGTGCAACTAAAGAATTTAAATAATTGCAAATATAAAAAATTATCATTAAGATCAACAAGACATTAATTGCTACACTAATAATTATTAGACAATGTAGAAAACTAGCATGAGAAATCATTAGTTGTTTCTCGAATGAACTTATGAAAAATCTAAACTATCGTAACAATATTTCTTGCCTCTTACGAGCTTTATAGTTGGATATTAACTATAAACATAGCAACTCTTGTATTTTGCTTAAAATTTTTAAATTTGTTTTACTGACAGCGCTTTAATAAAAATAAAAAGTGACATAGTTTTGATGCATACAAAGACTTAATGGATCTTAGTGCTATTAATTATCAATTAGCGAAGGAAAATGAAAAATTGTTCATAAATGTTTCAAAGGATCAATGTTATTTTCCTGGGAATGTATTGTGGAGCAATAAATTAATAAAATTATAATAAAAAATTAGTAAGATTATTAGCAAATTAATATTTTTTTACAAAGGATCCATAAAAAGCAGAATCTGGATTTAATATAAAACTGTCAAAATATAGCCTAATTCAAAATAATTTTAGCATTAAATGTCAAAATATAGCCTAATTTAAAGTCAAAATATAGCCTAATTTAATTAGTAATGCATTAAGCAGATACCAGGGACAATGAAAATATAGGTCTAGTGACTAAAAAGACTTGTCTAAAAAGAATGACACTTCATAAAAAATACTCCACAGAACATAAATGCTAAAAATCATAATTGTACTAAGCAATAAATTGGTATGTTAGATATTTACCCTTTTATTGTCAAATCTGAATTCCCTTCCAATTCGTGGCAATATAGACTTAGCAGTTTTGTCGAAAAAGCTATTTAACCAGACAGCAAAGTAAGGAGCAATAGTTGTTGGTACACAGTAACCTATTTTATTAAACAAAGAGAACACTTCAATTTCACACAGTTATTTATTTAAATAGTTAACGTGCTAAGCATAATTAATCATGAACTCAGAGTTTCATCAAATTAAAAATGCATAATGAATAAATTAAATATCCAACAAAGGAAATGATAATTAAATGATGGCTATGTAGAATAAAGTCACAATCCTGAGAAAAGAAAAACAAGGCATAAAACACATTAGCCTGCACACATTTTTTAATCAGCTACAACTGAATAACCAAACAACATTTTTTAACTGTTTGTAGTAAAGTTCTTGATAATATAACTTCCCATGTTTTAGAGGGAAACTATGCCTAAATCAAAAGTAAATGAATGGATGACATTAATCTATTTTAACATTTTTGCTGATTTCAACAATCACCACAAAATGAAGAACAGCAAATAATGTAGAACAAGCTTTAATAGAAAAATCCATGAGTAAGGAATCTTAAAATGAAAAGCATATTCCATCCTCTTCAAATTTCTTGCATTATCACTTCCATGGTATAGTCTATTTAAACTGAAATGTTTGAGAATGTCTAAGTAACTAGGGTTAAAAAGATAATCAAAAATCATGTATCAGAAAAATTCTTTGAAAATCACTTTTAACAAACCCCGAATAAAATACCACCTCCAAGGGCTTTTAAAAAACGTAAATCAAAAATAAGCACCTTTAAGCACTTTGTGTATAAAGCAGTTAAATACTACAATCTGAAAGGAAAGTTGTGCAATGCAGCAAAAATTTCATAAGAAAATTGAAACCAATAGAAAATTTTAATGAGGAAAACAATGACAACTGAAGCTGATGTCCAGCTTCAGTTGTCAATTTATTTTCATTGTTTTGGTCTTTAAAATTTTCATTGAATTAGGGAAGCCATTTGAAAACAGTTAAAAGCTTCAATAACTGCAGGTCAAAATTCTGCTGTATATGTATAGATATATTGCAGTCTTTTGTTAAAAGCAGACTTTCTCCTAACAGATATTACCATTTAATTATAAAATTTCTGATTACACAGGTTTAGAAAGGCAATTCCTCATACTTACTATAAAGCTTTAATTCCATTGAAATAATCGAAATATCTTTAAGCCACACATTCTTATAAGTTATAATTTACCAACTGAAGTTATATTCTGTTGAGCTAGCTACATTAAAAATAATTGTAAGCAAAAGAATCTTTAAATTTCGTCGGCTAAATTTTTAAGTAGGTGAATTAAGTCCAAGTTGTAACAATTTGACCCTATTTATTATTATAACCAACTAGGGATAAAAATCAAAAATCGCGTATCACGGTGCGTAGCCAGATTTTTCAACAAAAAAAAAAGCACTTGTTAAGCAATGAAACACTCCAAGTAAGTTTAAGTACTCCAATCAATAATATATTACCATGAGGCTTAAACTCCTTTGAAAGAACCATAGCTATATCTTTAAGCCACACATTTTGAGTGGTCACAATATGCCTGTGATCAGCTGCATTAGGTAGAGTCATAGCTTTTACATGCGCTAAAGCAACATCTCTTACATCACAAACATCAAAATTTACTTTAGGAATCATTGGCATAGCCCGTTCAAGAAGCTTCTTTATAACCTGAAAAAAAATTTTTTTTTTAAAATTTATCATATAAAACAATCATAAATTTATCATAACTTTTTTTCCTTAAAAAAAGATTAAAAAAACTACCTCTACACTTGTTCCAGGCTCTCCGTTCAAAACAGGCCCCAACACCAATGCTGGATTAATAACAGCCAGTTCAAACTTTTTATCCTCTGAAATAAATTAAATTTGAATGTTCAAACAAACAATAATATGTGGATTATGAATTTGCAACAAAACAATTTTACACAATTTTGAATTCCCATTTTGACGATTCTTAAAGACATCAATATATATTTGTCATTAAATTCATCTAAAACTTAAAGCTTAAGTTTCTTTTTAATATTTAATATTATAATTACATATTTAAAAGAAAAGTTAAATTATCCACATTGCAGGGTTCGTGATTTTTTTGATTTTTTTTAAAAAAAATCAAGAAAATCTGATTATTTTGATTTAAATCGGATTTTTTTGATTTAAATCAGATTTTTTTGATTTTTATTCAAATACACTATAAGAGCTTTAATTTATGATTAAAAAAACTTTTTAAATGTTTAATCAAAATTAAATTAATATTAAAACTATATTATAACAATATTTTAGAAGCTCTAACTTATTAAAATAATTTTTCATTATAATGCATAGCGACCATTTTAATACAAGGCATGATTGAAATTAAAAGACAAGATAAAAAAGATAATTTAAAGAATACTACTTTAACTAGTAACACAAAGTTTCAATTAGCACACCATAAATTTAATTTTAAATTGTGATCTCTTTTTTTTTCTCTTGATTTATAAAATGGCAAAATAAAAGCAGCAGATTGTGTTTATAAATGTTGTCATTCATCAAAAAATAAATATTCAATCTATATATTTTAAATATTCAATCTATATATATATAAAAATCAATTGATTTAAATCAATGATTTTTTTAAAAAATCATTTGATTTAAATCGTGATTTAAATCAAGCTGATTTAAATCAACGAACCCTGCCACATTGTGCTACTTTTGAAGGTAAGGGCATCTAAAAGAGTTTACTATGCTCAGCAAAGTTCAGACCAATGATAATCATAAAAACTGCACATTATTTTTATCAATAATGAAGTTCAATATTACACAATTTATAAATTCTTAAATTTTTCTACTTTTAATACATAACTCACATCTTCAGTTTTATTTCAAAAATAGTATCACTGCATATACTAATTAAAATTAGTATATTATACTTAAGCAAATTTCACAGACAGTGCTCGTGAGTATTCAATTTATATAAATGAGATTTTTTTTAAAGAAAATTAAACTTTGCTTGTAACACTAAGAAATTAAAAACCTTAATTAACCTAATTTAAATTTACTTAGCATCAATATGGTATAAGTGTGCAGTAACTAAACTCAGTGGCGCGACCGCCCATAGAGGGCAAAGGCCTACTGTGCCCATCTCAGTTTTCTTGACCTTGAGCTCTGGAGTGCAAGAGCAGATGTTCCGGTTAGGTGGTCAGCCGAATGCGAAACCCCCAGTGTTTAGCTCCCAAGCATGCTTGATACTCATTTATCGACTCACTGAAGAGATGAAAGGCTGTGTCGACCCTGCCCAGTCCCGAGGATCGAACTAAGGACCTGTGGCACGAGAGAAAGAAGTACAGTACAGAACCCGAATCAGAAAACCAAAAAACTGGAACGAAATTCGATAAATTTTCCCCGCCATTTTTAAAAAAAAATTTTTTTTCCCTCATAGGATTTTTCTTTCTTTTTTGAAAGATGTTTACTACCATCATTTTAGAAATAATCATTACTGTATTACTTCATCGTTTTTTCTTCTTTTTAAGATTATTTCCTAACAATTTTTTTTTTAGTTGGGTTTAACAATAAAAAAATCGGCTCTTTGTAGCGATTCAGAAAACCGGAAAAATCAGTTATCCGGAATAGCGATGGTCCCGTTCGTTCCGGATAATCGGTTCCCTACTGTACTACCACTCAGCCACCGGGCGTCATAAGTGTACAGTATCAGACATATAAAGTATACAAGGTAAAAATCAGATGCAACAAATTTGTATGTTGTTTTCTACACAAGGGGGCATTGCAGTTATTCGCTGATTACATTTTTAAGGCTATTTGGCTAGGTGTGTTTCTACTTTATCACCAAATATCTGCAGCGGATAACTTATTTCCATCGTACTTATGAATTTTATCGGTCCACTATTTATATCTGTGTTTAGAATAAGCTGAATTTTATAAAGAAAACAACTACGTATTGAAATAAATATTAGAAAATCATTGTTGTAAAAAAACTATCATCCGACAATTATTTCTTTGAAATTTAATTCATACTCAACTATTTTGCTAAAATCATGTCAAACCTAACTAATTAATAATAAAGACAGCTAATTAGAAAAAGGAACTTTTCCTACCTTAATGAGAATGGAATATCAAACCAAAGTTTGCGGGGTTTCTACTATATGAACAAATTAAAAGAAGCCAAATGAGTGATTTATTTCCAAATAAAGAAACGCTTTCTTCAATGATGCATTTAATATAAAAAAAAAGACCTTCGTTTCATATTCAATAGAATTGTTCAATAAAATTAATATCTCTGGAAATGCAGATTTGAGTTCATATAATGCATTTTTATGTTGTATGCTACAAACAAAATGAGCTATTTGATAAGATCACCTCACACACTGATGACTGGAAATTAACCTTTTAACTAGAAAAAGATTAGATGAAAGTTTTTGTTCCTGAGAACATATCACTGACAATAAAAATAGTATTAAGTATACAAGATAAAAATAAGACATATCAAATTTATATACGCATGAAATTTTTTAAACATTTAAACACTTTAGGCACTTATTACTAGGGCAAAAATAAAAATATCAATTTGAAATATATTACCGGGCAGTTCTTTAACAAAATCCCAAGCAAATCGCTCAGCGAGAGTTTTACTTTTTGAATAAGTATCAAGCGAAATAGATTCTGTATTTGTCCAATCACCTTCATTGTATACTTTGCCTTCTTCCATTATCATTTCCCCTAAGGTATATTAAGTAATAAATTAGTCCAAAAATATTAAAAATAAATTTAAAAATGTAAGTAATGCTTAAAAATAAAACATACCATGAACAGAAGCAACAGAGCTAGTGAGTACAACTCTTTTTACTGTCCCAGCATCAGCACATGCTTGTAGAACTACTTTAGTACCTTCTACAGCTGGTTTAATAACTTCATCAGGGTTTGCTGGTGATGCGTTTGGGAAAGGTGATGCAGTGTGAATAACGTAAGTACAATCTTTGACAGCCCTAGATAAATAAAACTTTGTCTCAAATCAAAGGTTGAATTTATGATGTCAATAAATAGTTTTTGACATAACACATCAAAAATCAGTCAAAAACCTGAGGCAAGTTTCTTCTTTGCCTTTAGGAACATTTTATCAGAAATTAAATTATGCACAATACTTGCATTATAATTACTACTACAATAGGGACGCCAACTGCTCTGCTTTCCACAAATGATTTTCTGTAGTGGTAGAGAACAAAAATTAAAACTTGGAAATTTTTGCTCAATTTTGATAATACCTTAAAATCTTTACCACAAAATAACACACTAACTTTCAATTCATTTGAATTATTTTTACGTAATTCTGGGCAAAATTATTTTGATTTAAAGTTGCATAACTGAAAATATTATATTAAATCATAAATTTAGCTACCAGTTTGAGTTTAGTTAGTTTGAATCTCTTCAATTATAATTTATATTACATATCTATAAAAAATATCGTCAAAATTATTGTAACTATTAAGTGGTTTTTCTAAAAACGTTTCACTATTAATACTTTTTGATCCATATTATTTACTATATTATTACAACTATTTACTTAATATTACAATTTAATGAGGAAGTTGTTAATTATTATTAATCTAAACATTGATTTTAGTTCCTTTATGCCACTATTTAGACAGATTTTTTAGCTTAAGTAAAACCCCTGAGACAGAATTTTTTCGAGCTATCTGCGACAAAACTCTCTAGCACTACTATCTTTCTGCAAGATACTTTTAATAATAACAAACAGATGTGTAACTAATTTAAAATAACAAAAGTGCTGTGCTTATAAAAAAACTATACAATTTTTTAAATTAAACATGTAACAATTTTTTATTACAATATTATGGGTGATATTTCTCATTTTGTTAGGGGGGGGGAACACACTAATTATTTCCTTCTTTGCATTTTGTAAATAATCATCACAATAAAAAAAAATAATTAAAAATAATGAAATCTGTAGTAGTAATTGCCGAATAAAAGATTGACCATGAAATCACTCGAATCTGCTTCCTCTAAAAGGTGTAACTTAATTGCATGTTTCATTTCGAGATTAGGCTGTTGTAATAAATAATATCGTATGAAAAAGATCGGATTTCAAAACTATAGAGAAATCAATAGCAATAACAGCAGAAAAATAGACAGAATCATTACCTTAAAAAGTAAATACTCAAATGCACGATTAAAATTTTCCATATTGTTTGAAATATATCGGGATATTTAAAAACACGATTCAAATTTTACGTGTAACTTTCTGTAGAAAAGAAAACTAAAATATTTTACTTTTCAAAAGAAAAATCTTTCTGCAAGAACTCTAATGTTCTGCGTCAATATCGCCGTGCTTCTGCCATGGGGAGTAAAAGTAAAGTGGTTGGAAGGACTAGAGTGGTAAAAAGGAACTGAAAAACTTACTCTTTCCATGTTTCTTCTTTTAATAAATCTGCTTCTACCAGTTCAAGAGGAAAACGAGCTTCAGGGCTCAGTTCTTTTAAAGGTTTGATCTTTTTTTCATTATTCAAATCTCGAACAGTTCCTCTAACTTTATGGCCTTCATCTAACAGTAGTTTGATGATGTATGAAGCAACATATCCAGAAGCACCAGTTACAAGTACAACTAGAAATAAAAAAAAGCAGATGTCAAAACCCTGAAAATTTTATAAGCAAAAAATCTACATCAATTTATATATCATACATGTTTAATATTTAACATAACTTTTTAAACCAACATTTATAATTAAATTACTTACTAATGCAGGATATCACACTTTTAGAGCAACTAATTCAAGAAAAAACATAATTCTTACAAGAATCGCAATATTCGATTTTAAAATCGCTTGAATATGAATGGTGATATTGGATTTCAAAAAAGCGAAAATACAATTACAATAATGAATTTTTAATATGAATACGCAAATATGAATCACAGTGGATAATTATTAGATTGCGTGAATGTGAATCTCAATGCATATTTTTTAAATCATCTATAAATGCAAAAATTGATGCTTGACATTACAAACACGTGAATACGAATTGCGGGATTGGATTTTAAACTAGTGTAAACACGAATCGCGATGTTGGATTTAAAAACGTAAATACAAATCGTGATATTGGATTTTTAAATCACGTGAATAGGAATTGAGATGTATGATTTTTAAAACAAGTTAATACAAATAGTGGAATTCTGTGATATTCGCGTAACCTGCTTTAAGTATTTAGACCCAAAAGAATGTTGCAAAAAACGCGGAATACAATCACCACTGTCTGGACACGGCTCAAAATGTGTTTTAAAAAAGTGGGCACAGCTAGAAATGCATGCTTAACCAGGGTTGGGTTTTTGACGTCAAAAAGAGGTTTTTGACATGACAAGGGTATAATACTGGTTTAAACCGTCAAAAATGTCAAAAACTAAAGTTTGCCAAAAAAATATATAAACTTCAAAACTACCAACAGTTGCCATGCATTATATTGAAATTTAATTATACTATAGGTAATCAGCAGGTTTTAAAATATTTTTTAATTAAAATTAAGGTAAAATAACAGATTTAAAATCTCAGAAATTTATATTCAAATGCATGTGCAGAAAAATTTTGCACAAAAATTGTTTAAATATTTATATTTAAAAAAATTTTTTTTTTCTTTTTGATACTTAAGAAAATTAAAAGTTTATTACTATGCATTTTTGACATATAAGGAACATATAACTAATATTTATAAGGAACTTACAAGTTATGTTGTATAAATACAAACTTGATATAAGATACAAGTGTATAAAATTTTTTTTTTAATGTTATACCGAATATCTTTATTATCCAGTATGTTAATTTGAATTTAAAAGTAGTTATATTTATGAATAATGATAAATATAATTCATATTGTTTATTATATTTATTTATAATTATTACACTTATCATTTTAAAACAATTTTTATCTCTTAATTTTTTTTTCTCCACTTGTATTAAGAATACAAATAATGCATATCTTGAAAGCAAGAAGTAATTATTCAACAGCTGAATATTTAGATATTCAACAAAACTATATAGTATTCAGCAAAATGAAATTCACAAGTATTTGGATAAACTAAATTTTCAGCATAGTAAATGAATAGGCTGAATATACTGTAAATCGACACTAACTACTCTGTGTATTTAACAGAAAGCACTTAAATTTGTATTGTCTTATGTTAAAAAGATTATTAAGAAGATTTAAAAGAATATTAAAAAGATTTTTCTTTAAAAGATGTCTAATGTACAAAACTGCTAATGTTTATCTTTAAAAATGTCTAATTTTTAGTATAATCTATACTATACACTAAATTTGGTTATAAATAAATTTCTTAATAATATCACTGCAGATTTTCAATAACACATGAAAATGAATACATAATATTACAAAAGATGTGAGCTTTCAAAAGTACAAGATTTTGGTTACTATTCAAAATATAAGTGTTTCTTCAAAATTTTAAATTTATTTTTTCTAGAACATATTTAGAAACACTATCCTTTATAAAAAATATATAAATTTTATGTATTAATTAAATTTCACATATGAATATAGGTTTTTGACATTTTCCCCAGTGAGGTTTTTGACGTGACGGTTTAAACCATGGTTTAAACTGCCAAAAACTGTCACATGTCAAAAACCTGCCAACCCTGTGCTTAACAAAAAGAGCATAGATTTTTAAGAAAATGTACATAGCATTTGATTCAATATTTTAAACATTTCTTCTGAAAATTTGTCTTTAAGAGAGAAAAAACTATTGAATCTAAATATATTCTTTATGAGATGGCCTCCATTTGCTTAAATCAAAGTATACTTTCAAATTAGTCTTTTAAAAAGGAGTTTGGCCCCTTAATGTCAATTTCTTTTTCTGCATATTTTGCCATAGCTGGGAAAATTTTAAGCAAATATAATTTTTGTACACAATTATAAAAATCCACTCAGAAAATCTCAAAAAACTTAATGAAATTACCAATATTATTAAACCATTATTTAAACTAGTTTGCAATAATAAAATATTTAAATAATTCAGTTAATATTTGACATTTCTCTTATAAAAAGAGTTTCTACCACTTTGGGTAGAAGAAAAATATCTTTAGGTGTATTTTTTTTTTAAATTGTGGTTTGCCATCCTTGTTTGAAATTAACAAATACTTTATAGTATTAATACTTTCTTGGAATTTGATGGAAATTTTATTTGAGTATAAGTGTATTAGTTGAAGTCTTAACATTTCAACTACTAACTCCACAAGCTCTGTCTGAAACTAAGACTATATATATAGATACATATAAATTGGGAAAGACTATGCCTATACAGAAAAAAATGCAGAACATATGACCTGGAGTTAAATAAAATTTGATAGACAAAACATGCTTATCATTACTGTTAAAAATTTTGTTTCATTAAAAAAATTTTATTACTCCTATCAATGCAAATCTATTAAGCAGGTAATTTTTCATACTTTCACATGCTCATTTCAATTCAAGAAAAAAAAATATATATCCTCTTACTTTGAAAAAATTAATGTAAAAAAAGAAGATATTACAAATTTTATTTCAAATATAATTTCAAGACAGATTTGTATACTAATAAAACCTGGGTTCACCATCTACACAAGTTCACACAAAATACCAGAGTAGGATTTTCTTTCAATTCAAGACATTGGTGATTTAAAACATTTGCATTGGTAAATTTCTCGTATTAATTAAAAGTTTGTCAAAAATTGAGAATTCAGACAATTAACTGCCATTGCAAAATATTTTATAGAGCAGTAGACCAGTGTTTCCCAAAGTGTGGTATGCGTACCCTGGGTACAGGAACAGTTTAGTGGGGGTACCTATTCTTATGCGAAATATCTTGCAACAAACGAAGATTTCAAAACATTTTATTTAAAAACAAAGCTAGCCATGGAAATTTACTATTACGTATTTTTCTATTGGCTATTTTTTGCAGAGTTAACAGTTAATAATTAGTGGTGTCAACAGCCAGTTGTGGTTTTAAACTTTTGCGCAAATTTTTTTTTAAAGTAAAAAATGCATTCATTTTTTTTATTAGTGGTACACAGCGCTACAAAAAATTTAGAAAGCATACACAAAAGTCATAAGTTTGGGAAACACTGCAGTAGACTATTAAAAACCAAAGCTTCCAAAAATTTTGCCAACCTTTTAAAAGCCTCACTATGAGAAAGTTGGAACAAAGTGGCAGTTTAATGAACTTTTGAATCATTTACACGTAGTGGTGTGGAAAGCAAAGACATTTTTTTAGAATGATATGAACAAAGATTTACTGGGCTAAAATAAAAGTTTTTTTTTTCAAACACTGAACTTGTTTTTTTTTTTTTTTTTTTGAAGAAGCATATGATTAAATAAGAAATGTGAGGAAATTATTAACAGGGGTCTGTCCAGACATTTTGTGATGGGTCTGGTTTTTGGGAAATTGTGAAAAAATTACTCACATTCTTTCAACCAGGGTCCTGCTTTTATGAATTTGTGCAAATAGGGTTATTGCAAAAACCTTTTCAAGGAGTTTTTAAATTGTAAATAAATACAAGATTATGCTCAGTACTGCAAAATTATAATTAAAAAAAAATTAAATTTTCAAAAATAAACAGCAATTGTCGCTTCTAAATTAGAGATGCAACATACAAATATTTGGTATTTAGCCAATACTGCCGAACACAGAATATTCATTTCGGACGAATAATGGAAGAATCGTCTGACAAAGTTTAGTTCGAAGACAAAACTTAATTTGTTTACATCCATCTTTCTTGTTTTCTGCCCTGGGAAGGGTTTATTCAATTAACAAAACAATAATGAGAAACAAATTTGTGAAGGGTCCATTTTTATGAAAAGATATTTTGTGAAGGGTCCGTTAACGGACTAAAATTTCTTATAAACAGACCCCTGATTAAACAATACGGCGTTTTCCTCCCCTTTCTAAACAAAATTTGATCTATATATATTAGATATTTTTTTTTTTACCTTAAATTTGTAAATATTCTTAATATTTTTTGAAACTTTAACCAATTAAAATAAAATATTCATCCAATAGTTTCTTTTCAAAACAAATGATTAAAAAAATTAAACATTCAGAAGTCATGTTTTTCTACTTAGCTAGTTTATCAATAGGTGTTCAATGCAGAAAAAATATAAGATCAACAATGAGAAAACTGATAAAAATATCTAGTTTCTAACACTCAGAAAATTTAGGAAAGATGAGGTATCTTGTTTCTATCGATAAATAAATCAAGGTGTCCTATTTTAAATGTTTATTAATTTGATAACAGAGCTTCTCAATTATCAGGGATGAGATTGGCCCAAAAGGCAAAAATGCTGAATTCTAAGGAGGGTAAATCTTACGTGATTTATAGCAAAAATATCAGTAACATTCTCATCCAGTTTCGCTGATATTGTAGTGCCGATATATACCAATAATCGTTGATAGAAAAACTGTCACCTTTATAGTAATTAATTCCAGAAAAAAGTTTCTTACTAGAATCGCGATAAAGGATTTCTGAATCTTGAAATCACGTGAATATGAAACTCGATATTGGATTTCAAAAATTTAAAAATACAAATCACGATGCATAGTTTCGAAATCGCGTGAATACGAATCCAAAGCCTATTTTTTAAATCCCGTGTAAATACGAAAATTGATGTTTGATGTTACAACAGCAAAAACGAATCCCAACATCGGATTTTAGACTCTCGTGAATACGAATAGCTACATAGATTTTAAAAACGCGTAAATACAAATCGCGATATTGGATTTTTAAATCTCGTAAATAAGAATCGCAATGTACGATATTGAAATTGCGTGAATAAGAATCCCAAAGCGCAACTTTTAAATCAGGTAAATACGAAAATCGATGTTTGATATGAAATTCAGCGATGTCTGGAGTAAGAAAATACGAGCTATCTAGCGGACGGTAAGAACGCAGAAAATCTTATTATCCGGGCGTAAAAGCGGAGAAAATCGCTAAAATAAGTGAAAATGCGGATGGGTTGGCAGCTACGTAGTTTGAATTTTCTGTTTATCTTTGAAAATCGGAAATAATTTTATTTCAACGACTGAATTTTGAGAAAAGCGGAATATTTACAAAAAAAAAAAAACGAAAATTTTAGAAAATCGGAGTTTTTGATAAAAAGGCTCAAATTCGAGAGACAAAAGCGAAAAAAAGCGGAAAAATCTCATCACTGATAGGGATGAGTTTGGTAAAAGACCAAAAAATCCAAAATGTTATGTGAAAAAACACTTTTTAAATAATTGAAAAAATACCTGAAATTAGAGCAGGAAAAAAGTAAAACGTGTTGTTCAAAATGTGTGAATATGAATCTCAACGTATGATTTTTAAATCACGCGAATGCAAATCTCGACATTTAATTTAAAAAAATGTGCGAATAAAAAAACTATTTTTGATTTTAAAATCGCGTGAATACGAATTCGGATATAATTTTTAAGTCACTTAAATACGAATCATAATCACGGATTTAAAATCGTGTCAATATAAAACGCGATATTTAATATAAAGTCGTAAAAATACGAAACACGATGCGCGATCTTAAATCGCGTAAATAGGACTCTGAATGTTTGATTTAAATCACGTGAATATAATTCAAAATCGCGTCTACATTGGTAAGAAAAGGCGTAAAAATTAATCTTTTCACGGGAATTCGAAAAATACACATTTTTAGAAGAGACGGATTTTTTCATTTTTAGCAATAATAAAAAAATTTCCGCAATGGTGACAAATTTTCCGCGAACGGCATTCTTGTATATTATACAGGTCAGGTGCTGACGTAAAATATTCTTAGTGGTAGATGGATCATAAGTTAGAACCATTTTGTCGTCGGACTAACTATGAGAGGTTTTGGGGTTTTTCCCTCTCCATGTAACACAAACGTGGGTTAGTTTCACTTAAAAGTCCTTAAAGGCTAGTTTGCCCCAATGCTTGATCCAGGAGTTCTCTAGTCTTTTGGGCTGGGTTTAAAGTTACAAGGCTACGGAGTTATACATTGAAAGACGTAAACTCAGAATTGGGAACTGTTCAACACCGTTTATAAAATAAAGTATTTTTTGAATTATCAGAATTTGTATCCATTAATTGCTTGATTGAGAAGAGTAAAAAAAACTACTTTTTACATACATTTCTCAATTTAAAAACGAGGGAAATAAATGTAAAAAAGTATTTTCATCATCTCTTCTTTTTAAACAAAAAATGCAAATTTAACAACTAATCACGTTAAAATAATTTATAATCAGGATGCTGGTAGTTTTAACAAAACGGTAGGTACTTATAAACATTCGCAACATCTACTGTATTATTGACAGATTGGAACACAGCATTTAACAGGCAGCATGCAAGTTAGAATAAATTCGAATACCAGAGGGAGAAATAGTATAGTTACGTTAAAAAATATATGGATTCAGAGCACGCGATATAATCATTCCAATAAGAGCATGCAAATAAGAAAAACCATCGCGTGCAGACAGCCACGTGTTTCAGAAAAGAATATGGGTCAAAAGTTCTGATGGCGATGTACTTCAAAAGAAAACTCAAACTTCATATTTTGAAATTCCTAGATGTATTTTTTATATAAGAGGCTAAAATTTGCCAATAGAAACAAAAGCAGTTAACCTTCTAACTACAAGACGAGTTCATTAAACCCTAAAGCGAATTTTTAAGCAGAAAAAGTTAGTAAAATCTTTACAATGCAACATTCCTAATTCAATCTTGATTCTTAAGATGCCTCCCCTCCCCCTGCCGCGACCATACTCAATTGTCAGAGGGGTGAAGTAAAAGGGAATCTTAATAATCTTAAACATGTAACAAGCAAGGTCTTTCAATCAGAAAGAAAAAGATACAACTGGTGTTATTCTAGAATTTCAACAGAATCTGAGTTTGAAATCAAATAATACCAACTCCTAATTCTGCTATCACATATTCAGTAAAGTAATTTAATATATATTATTCGATAGTCCGGCTTTAAATTTTTATTTTTACGTGATTTAGGTTAAAATAATTATTTAATTACATCCGAATCTGTTTTTGTCAGATTAAATAAAATTTAAAAAAAGTAGCAGATTGGTTATATAAAAATTAATAACTGCATTATTTCATTGCTTTAAATTCTCGAGAAAAAAAATCCTTAGACGTTTTAAAGTTCAGTTATTTTTCCTCATCTCATAAAACGTAAACTATTTCTCACTCTTTTTTTTTTTTCTCTTCAAGATATTGGTCTGTCTCTGTTGACTGACACACTATCTTTGAAAGTTAGAGAAAATCTCATAAAACGTAAATTATTTCTCACTCTTTTTTTCAAGATATTGGTTTGCCGCTGTCGACTGATACACTATCTTTGAAAGTTAGAGAAAACGAAACTTCAGTCGAACTCGCTTACGAGGGCGAAGAGACCGCAATATTTGCTCGTAAAAAATAAAATCAAATCAGGAATTCATATATATTAACTAAATTAAAAATATAATTATTTTTTTATTTCAGTACAACACAAAAGAAGTTAGCTTTGAATTGTCTTAATGTCTCATGGTTGTGTAATTGTTCTACGGATAATTCGGACTCGTAGCCCGAAACACAGACATCAAAATGGAATTAGTCAACACGAAAAATTCATCTAGCCGAAACAGGAATTTTTCTAGGAAAGAACTTGCTGAGCGGGAGAAGTAATATTAAATAAAGCGTTTATGAATCACAAAAAAAGTATAGCTCGTTAAAATATAGATTTGCTTGTTAAAAGCGAGCTATGCTCCAAAACCTAACAGTGCATTAAGTATTTTCGAATAATTTAAGTACTAAACTAAAAATACAACAAAATGGTAAACTTTAAAAGAGCTTTTGTTCTATCTAGATTCAATAACAATAAAATACTCATAATAAATTTAAATCATAATAGCAGTTGTATGTAAACTAATATATGATTTAAAAGTTTAAGCATTTCCATTTCGATTAAATATAGAATTGAACAGCAAAAGCGCCGAAAGCGGTTGTACAGCATTAATTTTGAATTTGGATAGGGACGCCGCGAATATTATGTTCTGATGAATGATGAAGCTGCACTTGTAACATGAGACAGGGATTGGCAAGTTTTTGACATTTTACCCGTTTTAAGAGCCCTGGCAAAAAGCACTTTGACATTTCTTGAGTATTGTCAAAAACCCAATATTTTGATGTAGAAAATAATTATTAGCTGTTATAAATATGTAGTAATTATAAATAGTACATATAATATTACAAGTAATTTAAATCATTGACATTAAACTCCCTTTCTGTTTTGACAATTACTGTCAAAAATCCAAAATTTTGGTGCAGAAAATCATAATCTATTATAAATATTAAATAAAAATATGGTAAATTGTAATTTATCCAATTTGATAATTTTGTTCATGATAGAATTTGGATCAGATTTTAACAATTTATGACAGGATTTTGACGTCAAAAAACCAACTCTGCTCTGTGATCACGTTTTCTTGGATATAGCACTTAGAAAATTATTTTAAACCAAGAAAAGCAAGCATTATTTATCAAAAAGATAAGCCGCTTATAACAACCTTCATTTTTTTTCCATTAAAAAATCACCTTTAAAAATAAAATACGAAAACTATTGCCACATTTACTTTATCTAGGATTAGCAAAAGATTTGCATCTACTAAATATATTAAACTACTTTCAAGTTCATAATTTTATAAAACCTCATCAGTCTAATTGCTTTTTATAACCGAAGAGCAATCACTTAATCAACACGCAATTATTAAAAACCAAACCAAAAACTTCGGGCTTATAAGCAAATTTGTGAGATTGACATTTTTTTTTTCGTTTTTTTTTACCCATACTTTATAGTTGGGCAAGTCAATGATAAACTTTGATATGTGATTACATTCAAGCAGGGATTAAAACATTTTTGATTTTTGTGTTATTTTAAAAATTGTACATTTTGGGCAAAAAATGCCAGTATATCTTATAATTAACAACGTAATTATTTAAAAAATATTATTTAATTGATTATTGTAATTAGTATTTAATTGCGTAAATTTAAAAAAATTGTAAAAAGTAATTATTTAAAACAATTATATAAATAAGGATAACAGATTTAAAATGAGAATTTTCAAAATTGTAAATTGGGCTACATTATCAGGGTGCGTAGACAAATTATTCAACAAAAAATAAGCACCTTTTAAGCACTCAAAAAATATTTTTAAGCACTTTAAAAAAATATAACTATGCAGGGTTGGAAAGTTTTTGACAATTGACGGTTTTATCTTGTTTTAACCGTCGAGTAAAAAAAAAAAAAAAACTTTTGGCATTTTTTTGACAACTGTCAAAAATCATGAAATTTAGAATAGTGTAAAACGAATGGCGTTTTCATACTTTACGGACCGACAATAAGCCGAAATAGATAGGGGTTGAATTAATTGTGAAACGTTAAACAGAACAATGTGAACTGCGTCTTTTAGCATAATTCGAAGCGAAAATCAACATAGTAAAGGAAAAATTTCATTTTGAAAAAAGGAAAATTAAGCACTTTTTTAAAATACTCAATGAAAAAAGCACCTTTAAGGGCTTTTAGAAAACGAAAATAAGCACCTTCAGAAAAACGCTACGCACCCTGATTATCTGAAAAAAATATGTATTAACATTATGAATAGAAACGTGCTTTGGATACTTAAGATTTCCAAATTTAGCTAATAGTAGACAATGTTAGAATCGATATATCGATTACTATCACACAAACTAACACTTTCTTTTGGCTTTTGAAACGAACGCTTAGTTAATGGAATAACAAATAACCCAGTCTAGGACAAGATTAATTAACCTAGAAACCTACATTTCGGATTTGCTTGGAATGGTACTAGGGAATCCGAACTGTTTAGCTAGAAAAAGAGAATATATATATTCCCTTAGACAAATTTGTGAGAAAAAAAAGCCGCTTTAAACCAGATATAAAACTATTTCTAATACTAGCATTGGTCAAAAATTGTGGGATTGAAACTGAATTTTGCAAACTAGCAAAAAGTTTTCTAGAAAAAGTCATTAAAAAATCAAAACTACGATAAAACGTAGTATAATGCTAAACAATATTTAAGTAAAAAATATGAGGACTAAAACATTATCAGGGGTCTGTCCAGACATTCTGTGTAAGGTCCGTTTTTCGTGAAATTGTGAAAAAATTACTCACATTCTTTCAACCAGGGTCCGCTTTTATGAATTTGTTCAAATAGGGTTCGTTATTGCAAAAAAAAAAAACTTTTTTCAAGGAGTTTTTAAATTGTAAAAGACATACAAGATTATGCTCAACACTGTAAAATTATAATTAAAAAATTAAATTTAAAAAAATAAACAACAATTGCTGCATCCAATATAGAGATGCAACATACAAATATTTGGTATTTAGCCTATACTGCTGAACACAGAATATTCATTTCGGACGAATAATGGAAGAATCGTCTGCCGAAGACAAAACTTAATTCGTTTACATCCACCTTTCCTGTTTTCTGCCCTGGAAAGGGTTTATTCGATTAACAAAATAATAATGAAGATAAATAAATTTGTGAAGGGTCCGATTAAAAGAAAAATCATTTTGTGAAGGGCCCGTTTTTAAGTTAAAATATTTTGTGAAGGGTCCGTTTTTATGAAAAAATATTTTGTGAAGGGTCCGTTAACGGACCCAAATTTCTTTTAAACAGACCCCTGTCAATGAAATAGAAATTTAGAGTCGCAACTTTAAGAATGAATATATTTAAAACTAAAATTTATTTCAACAAAATCAATGATTAAAATAATCGGGTTAGTAAACTTAAAAAAATAAATAATGGAGTTATTTAAATCATGCTAACCCTGGTTACTTTTTATGAACAAAATAGCATGCCGGGTAAGAATTTGTCCACGACTATGGATAATCAAGTTCTCTTGCACTAGAAAACGATTACGCATTCTATTTAACGATAACAGGAAACAATACTAAGTATCTGTATTTACAGTTAAAAAAGGAAACCACATTATTTTTTTCCTTGAATAGTGTTATAAATTATAAATAGCACTTAGTCTAAAACATAAATTTTCTACTTAAAATGTGCTTTTCTTTCCACGAATATTTTTTTCCGTTTGTATATTTTGACACGTTTTGTTGGGTGCATTTTTTTTTCCGTGTTATCATTAAAATTGGCATAAATAACGATAAAGAAATATTTCAATGTATTCCTCGGATAAAGTTTTTTTAAAAATACGATAATTTATTAAAGATAGGTTTTGGATGAGACTTACGTCCTTTCTATGAATAGAATGATTGTTTTCTATCTACCTTTTCAAGGACATCTCTGCTTTAGAAGTTATTAAAGATAATTTGAGACGGAAGTTATTTACATTTACAGAATTGTTTTCTACCATTAACGAATATGCGTGACGAGTTTATTTTTATCCGAAAATTTAAGCTAACTACTTAAAACATTATCGTAGGATGCTTGGATTCATCCACCTTAATTATCCAAGATAATTAAGAGTTTCCTTTCATTATTATTTTAGAAATATATTTTCTATATTCAAGGGTCTGTTTAGACGAAATTTGGGTCCGTTAACGGACCCTTCACAAAATATCTTTTCATAAAAATGAACCCTTCACAAAATATCTTTTCATAAAAGCGGACCCTTCACAAAATATTTTATATTTTAATCGGGCCCTTCACAAATTTGTTTATCTCCATTATTGTTTTGTTAATTGATTAAATCCTTTCCAGGAAGGGGGGGGGAGGTGAAAGACAGATGTAAAGCAGCTAAATTTTGTCTTCGGCAGACGCTTCTTCCTTTATTCGTCCGAAATGAATATTCTGCGTTCAGCAGTATATGCTGAATATCAAACATTTGTATGTTGCATCGCTAATTTAGTAGCTGCAATTGCTGTTTATTTTTTTAAATTCAATTTGTTTAATTATAATTTTACAGAGTTGAGCATAATCTTGTATGTCTTTACAATTTAATAACTCCTTGAAAAAGTTTTTTTTTTTTTTTTGCCATAACGGACCCTATTTGCACAAATTCATAAAAGCGGACCCTGGTTGACAGAATGTAACTCAACGTTTATTTTATATCCATAAATTACGAGTAATTTTTTCACAATTTTACAAAAACAGACCTTTCACAAAATGTCCGGACAGACCCCTGATATTCTTTTTTAATAAAATAAAAAATATTCAAACTTTAAACATATAAAAGAACGTTAGCCAACCAAAACGCATACCAAATCAAGATACTGGTAGTATTTGAATATTTGAACAAAGGATTAAATTTTAAAAATTTGACAGTGAATAATAATAAAAAGAAAAATACGCATTTTGGTAAAATTTAGACCATGTTAGACCGAAATCTGTTGTCTCCATAATTTGTAATAAAACCAGCGTTAAGATGTAGTCCTCCAACATCGAAAATAGTTTTCGGTAAATTTAAAACTCATACAATTCCTTAAATACGAACATACTTTTCCTAAGAAATAAAATAAATAGCATTTAAAATGTTAACTATATTTAATATCTCAAAATAAGATGCACAAATCATTGCGAATATAGCATAAATTTTTTAAATAGGATTTAAAGTAAGTTAATTTCATTGGCACAAAAAGCCAGATTACATTGCTAAGACTGAATGGTGCAACTCTTGCAAGTGTCTAGTTCGGGCAACCTATCTGCCGGTAAATTTGAAATATCTAAATTGGCTGCAAGCAGGAAAAAATGAAGGAATCACCGTTAAATCTAAGAAATTCGATCGTTTCTGTGATTCCAATTTCTAACATTTAAAAAAAAAAAAATTTTCGGAAAATTTTAAAACATCTTTTCATAATTTTGCGAAAATAGGATATGGTTCCAAAGCGATTTTGTAAAAAATCACAAAAACCAGTAGTCAGTCTAAACCTTTATAAAAGGCCCTGATTTTGTGAAAACTTCTATTATATTTGGAATCTAAAATTATGGCGGAAGCTAGCTCTTTAAGACAGGATATGAATGTGTGAAAATAAATTAGTTTTTATGGGGAAAAACACACTTAATTAACATAAATAAAGAATAAAATAAACGTTTTCAAAGAAGCTGTATTTTAAAATAAGGAATTACAGATGTCATCATTTTTAGAGACATAAGTGACAGTTCCATTTTTAAAATATAAAGAGTCAGTTTTCACGATAAATTCGTAAAGGGACCTTTTATGTTAATGGACCAAAATTAAAAAAAAAAGACCAGGTTAGATTTCTAGTTTCAAAAATGTTTCCATTTTGATATATTTTTCTAAAACATAGGTATTCGACAGGTTAAAAGGCACAGGAATCGGAAATCCATAAGCTTTGCCACTTCGCGTAGAAAGCTAGTAATCGCAATTTGTTTATAGTCAAAAACGCGTACAAGATAGCGCATGCTAGGTAGCGTGACACCAAGAAATATTTCTTAGCAGCCAGCCTTAAAATGAAGGCATAAACTATAACTGTAAAACAAAAAGGAAAATGGAGTATACAAACTAAGATTACTAGGAGCATATATGTCATAAAACCCCTATTAAGAAAAAATATCCTGAGTATGTAAGAAACTAGAGGAGATAAGGGTACCTCCCTGAGGGTCATGAAAGCTAAAACCAGTATTTATTTGAATAAAAAAAAATAACAAATTTCAATTAGAGGTTCGTCAGCTTTCATTACAATCTACTCAACCAAATTCTACTAAAATAAAAAGGAAAAAAACTATCAATTACAGCATTAATTATTTAGTTTTAAATTGCTTTCTGGAAAGAACACAAAGTCAGGATTATACCAGAGAGAATTTTTATCGAATCGTCAATAACGTTTTTTATTTTACCTAAAAAAAAAATCCGAATTCGGCGATAAACAAATATAAAGATTAGGGAGGTCGAAGAACAGGCATGTAGCAAATAATGAAATGGTATGTTTTCTAAGATCAATAGAAACTTTGGAATAGCAGTCATTTAAAAAATTTTTTTTATGAAAAGGTCTAGTTTCAGTGAAATTGGGAAAAATCTACACATAAATTTGGGGGGAAAGGTTTAGTTTTTGAGAAAAGAAAAAAAAATAGAATTGTCTGTTTAGTTCTTTTATGATAAATGTTCAAAATTATCTGAATCTAAGGTCAGTGTAGAATGTCTTTTTTTCTTTTTAGAATCCTGCTTCATGAACATTTGAAAGCAAAGTCCCGTTTTTGTAAAATATACAAATACCATACTTTTCTAAGATTTGCTTTTAAATCATGAATTAATGACGCCATTTGTGGGAAGGGTCCATTTTTAAAATATAAAATATTGTGAAAAATCCATTTTTTAAAGCATAAAATACTGTTATGGGCCAGTTTTTAAGGTAAAGAATTTTGTGAAGGATCCGTTATTACGATAAATGAATTTGTGAAGGATTAGTAAAAAATCCAAAATTTGTTTTTTTAGAGTGTTTTAGAATCTTTTTATAGCGTTTTAACATCCTTAATAACGTCTTAAAATCCTTGAAAGCGTCTTAAAATCCTTAAATGCGTTTTAAAATCCTTGAAAGCGTTTTAAAATCCTTGAAAGCGTTTTAAAATCCTTGAAAGCGTTTTAAAATCCAATATTCTCGAAGATGTAAATTAAGAAGTTTATGACCGTTGCAGTTCGTAAAAAATAAAAAGCTGAAAAAATACAATTTAAAAGAATGGAATTAACTCAAAAGTTGAAAAGATATCGTGCAAATATCCTACATAATCCTCAAGACCCAACATACCAACTTTCAACGAGGAAATTCAGAACTATATACTCTCACGTGTCCCATTTAGGACAGATTTGTAAATAAAAACCCAGTTCCGCGAATGCCTATTAACTCTTAAAATAAGTGTGTAAGAAAATTATAAAAAATGGGAATTAAAAGGCCTTATGCTCTATAATAGAGAGTTAAATACGAGAACAAAAAAAATGAGTCATTTCTCCGGTCTAAAAATACGCTATTATATTACCCAAACAAACTTTATTAGCTTTTAGAAATTGAATTTGTCAGCTTCCTGGAACGCTGATTAAAACTAATGATGCAGCCGATAAAACTTAGCTTCGTTGTACTTAGAGTAAATATTTTCTTGTTGAGTCACTCTTATCAAAACAATAGCTTTGGGATCATAATTTTTACTCTTATTTTCTAGAATATAGAGCGATCAAACGGCAAAATTTGGTGTCAAAATTCTGTTATATGGACACTTCTTAAAAGGTGGGAACAATAACTATAACAGCAGCTAATTTTGAATTATATTGATATTTACGTTGATATTTATTTTCATATAATTTCTCATGCAGTATACCTTTCCATTTAAATAAAATTATAACTTTTTTTCCTTAGAATTTTATGTTAAAAAATGAATTCAAGAGAAAAAATACCGACTTTGAGTTGCAAAAAAAAAAAAAAAAATTTATGATAATAAATAAATAGGCTTTTGGGTTCCAACAATAAGTTTATTTTCATCAATTGACAATAGCTAATCCTTCGTGCAGGGGTCTGTCCAGACATTTTGTAAAAGGTCTGTTTTTGTAAAATTCTGAAAAAATTACTCGCAATTTTGTGAATATAAAATAAACGCTAAGTCACATTCTTTCAACGAGGGTCCGCTTTTGGGAATTTGTGCAAATAGGGTCCGTTGTTGCAAAAAAACTTTTTCAAGGAGTTTTTAAATTGTAAAGACGTACAAGATTATGCTCAACACTGTAAATTTATAATTAAAAAAATTAAATTTTAAAAAATAAACAGCAATTGCTGCTACTATTTTAGAGATGCAACATACAAATATTTGGTATTTAGCCTATACTGCTGAACGCAGAATATTCATTTCGGACGAATAAAGGAAGGAGCTTCTGCCGAAAACAAAACTTAGTTCGTTTGCATTTGTCTTTCTACCCCTTCTTGAGAAGGATTTTATTCCATTAAAAAAAAATAATGAAGATAAGTTAAAATATTTTGTGAAGGGTCCGTTTTTATGAAAAGATATTTTGTGAAGGGACCCAAATTTCTACTAAACAGACCCCTGGTTATGAACACTTTAAAAGGTGGGAACAATAACTATAACAGCAGCTAATTTTGAATTATATTGATATATACGTTATATGAAAATAAATATTAATTTCTCATGAAGTATACCTTTCCATTTAAATAAAATTATCACTATAATAGCTTTTTTTTCTTAGAATTTTAGGACAAATCACGTTAAAGATTACGTTAAAAAATGAATTCAAGAGAAAAATAACGACCTTGAGTTGCAATATATATATATATATATATAATAGGCNAGTCTAAATACTAGAAAATCAATCATTTTTTGTGTGTATATATATATATATATATATATAATTATGATAATAAATAAATAGGCTTTTGGGTTCCAACAATAAGTTTATTTTCATTATAATGAATATGCTTTAGCGAAAAAAAATAAAAAATTTTCGGTTGCGCCACAGTGAGTCGGGGCCAATCTTAGGGATCCCGGGGGCCTCTAATATAGAATGAATATAGAAATATTTATATGATTTAAAGCTGTCAAGATCTTTTTTTCAATAACCACCTTTTCTTTTAGATCACAAATACTTTTTAAAATTTAAAACTAATAAGATTGAGGGTGATATTAGTTTTTTTAAAAAAAATTGTTTTATGAATATACAGAATTTAATCTGGATATGTTTTTAAAATGACAAAACTGTCAAATAAGTTTTCCCTCAGCCAACAAGTTAATTAAACGATTAATATAAGTTACTTTTTTAAGTTGTACACAAATTTCCATGAGTACTACCAATAATCTCTAATGTAGTTCCAAGATACAAAAGGTCACTTCCACACTATGTCGCATATAGTATTAAGTAATGATGCATAACAAGGAAAGATATGTCGACCTTGGCAGAGGGGAAAAAAACTGTGTCATACATTTATTCTTAAATCTTAATCTATTCATAACTAAAGAAAAATAGATCTACTTTTTGACAAATACTATTTACCCAGACATAAAATCATTTTTTTCCTCCTTTTAAAAATAGTTTTCAAAAGAATTTTCAACTGTAGAAAGGAAAACTACAAGTCTAAATAATTTACACAGAGAATAACCATGAATTTTTTTTAAAAAATTATATTTAGTTAATCAAGCTTCTAAATAAAAATTTAAAAGAAAGTTGTAGAATTAGTTTTTGTAGCCTTATACGAGTTTAGTACACTTTTTTTAGAAAAGAACTTATAGGGGTCAATCCAGGATTCCCTACCAGGATTACTTAACTTACAGCGTGCTAGTCAAGTCTTAAGTGTTTCTGTAAATAACTCGCAAACATTTCATTTGCAAGAATACAAAATTAAGTATGTTAATTCTACCATTAAGAGTAATGGGGATTTATGAAAATTGCTTTAGTTAAGAATTTAATTAGGAACCATTTTAAAAGAATTTTTGATTTCTTTTAAAGTGATTTGGTTTTACAAAGGGAAATTGAAACTGTACTTAAGAAATTAATTATTATAATTTTTAAAAGACTATATTGCTCAAATGATAATATAAAGTTTTTAGAAAGTTATGTAATTAGGTTGAATGACCATTTTGATAGTTTTAAATAATATTGATTTTTTAAAAAAATTTCTTTAAGTCAAATTATTTTATCTCATCATACAATTTAAGATAACTTTCTTTTCACACCGATTATGAAGTTAATTTTATTTCATATAAATATAGAAGTTTTTATTGATATTCTAAGAATTAAATTTTATCTAGTTTTGTCTTATCAGTTGCTTCCTATGATTGTTATCACACACAAGAAACAATCTAGCATATCACAAATAAATTCTGAAAATGTTAAACACCTAGAATTTATCATTTATATCTATAAATTTACACTAGAATGCAAAACAATAATTTTGAAATAATTAAGTTTATATCATTTATAATTTAGGTTGGAAGGTTTTCAATAACAGACGTTGATAGCTTAAACTGACAAGAAAAACTGTTGGTCATTATCTTATCAGCTCTTATCAATTATCACTAAAATACAAAGTAGGAAAATATTTAGAATAATTATGTTAACAATACTTGTAGTAAAAGTTGACATGTTTATCATAAAAGATTTTAGAAACTTAAGGTGTCAAATGAATAGTTAACAGTCAAATGAGATCAGAAAGGATATGAAATCAAGAGTTTTGCCTCAGAATAAAAAAAGGGCAGGGCACATTCATTTCAAAAAGGGCACTTTGAGTTTTGAAAGGGCAGTTACTTAAAACTATAAAAATTTCTGAATTTTATCCTCAACAATTTTTAAATTACCCTAATACACTACTTTAGGTGTTTATTTCAAAAGTAATTCTCTTTCAATCAAAATAATTTAAAATTTTGTAGTTTATAAAAATAAATAAAGGTATGTTAAAAGTTATTTTCTGTGCAGATTTTTTTTCTTCAAAATACAAAACTAAGAAAATGAATAATTGATAAACAACTTGAAAGCTTTTTTCTACAATTTAAACTAAAAATAAGATAAACATCACTTAGAAAATTTAGTAATATCCCTCATTCCGAAAAAGATACTTATAAAAATTAAAGCAGTTGAGAATAATCTTGACAAAGTAAATATTTGTAATAGTAAATAAAATTAAAACTATGAGCATACATAATTTTACCAGTGTGTCATTATCTAAGCAGTGAATTGTTTTCAAAATGAAATATGAATAAAAAGGTAGTGTTTAAAGGGTGGTGGTTTACTTTTACAAAAAAGATCATGAGGCCGAATTTCCTAGGATCAAATGGTAAGCAAGACAGGCTGTTCTTCAAAAAATGCTTAGGGAGAACACTGATGAAATTATATTTCAACGAAATATTTATGTAATAGTTTCCAATAAGAGGTTTGTCAAGAAAAACATCCAAAATATTTTACAAAATATCTATTTTTAAAATACTACAGACAGAACATTTTTAAAATTACATTTACATATTTTTTGAAAATCAGTTTATTTTAGCATGTACATATTTTAATTGATTACAACTTTACAGCCCTTTTTTAAATAGTTCCATTGTAATTTTTAATAAAATCTGAATAGAAATATATAAAAAAGAATCATTTTAACATTTCCAGTTCTTATAAATTACACCAATACATGTTTAATAAACTGAAGTTTGAGTATTTTTTTTAAATTCATGCTTCTATCTTATCAGTTTACTTAATTTATATTTAATGTTTATGGCTTTTAAGACCTTTTCTATTAATGAAGCCGAAGAGAAATTGAAATTGAAGTAATAAACTTATGATCGGCTTAATAAAATTGTGTTAAAAAAAATTCGACAAATTTGAACTCCTTGCCTTCTTTATGCTCTACTCCTTTTAACGGTTAACATCTATTTTTCTTTATTTGTTGTTAACTGTCCCTCCCTTTTAATCTCAAACTACTTATCTTAAAATCCACATTTTGGCAACTCAATAAATATAAATGCCTTTAAAATAAGAAAAATAATTTTATATCTTGTACTAAAATATCTGCTATGTATAAAGGCACTTTAGAGTTAAACTGTGAAAAAACTTTACATTTTGGCAAAAAAGAATGTGCTTAGTTATTTTAACGATTATTAAGAGTGAAAATTTTTGAAGTTAAAAATAATGTTGCAAAAGCTAGTATGAAATAATTTAGCTACCACTTATTTTGGATGTAAGCAAAGGGGACTTTTAAACAAATTTATGATATTTATAGCTTATTCATTCAACGTAATAAGTTAAATTCATTACTTAAAAATACACACAAAAAAATAAAGAGAAATTCAGAATTAAATATTACAGAAATTGTACCTACTAAAATTCAGCAAATAATGTACGCAAAAAACATAACTGTTTACATTATCATAATTGAAAAGTATATAAGTAGCAGCTCCATAGAAGAGAAAATTATAAACCTTAATATTTAAATAATAAATATTAAAGAATGGTAGGTATAAAGTTACATCAGACGGATTACTTACAGATTAAGTTTATATCAAAACATTAAAGTGCAAGGCTACATGAGGCTATAATCAGGCTACATTATAGCGGTGCATAAGACAGTCGTTCCCACAATTAGTTCCAGGGTACCTATGGGTTCTGAAATCTAAGACTTTAATTGACCAATTACAGCTCTTTTAAAGCTGTAATTATATTTATATCTCCTCCACAATCAATTATTTCTTTCAAAATTTAGTTATTTTCATTAAATTATTCAAGTAAAATGCTAGAGAAAAAAAGACAATATATTGAATAAAAATATGCATTAATGAAAAAATTGCATTTATATTTGCAATTAAATTTTTTTCAATCCTAAATAAAACTAAATTCCATAATAACTAAATATGTTTGACTTTTTTAAAAACTTATTACAGTTCTCTTTTCACCAGTTTTTATTTCAACATAAGCCATAATCCAGCTTATTTTGTTTATTTTCAACTTATGCCTACACTTAAACAAATTTCCACAGTAGACTAAATGCTATTCCAGATCAGTGGATGAAACTGTCAAAAACAGGGTAAATCTAGCTTTAAATCTGGTATTGATAAACAATGAAAAAACTTGATTCTTTACACTTTCAAAATAATTAAGAAGTCTTTCTTTAGTTAACAGTGAATAATTAGTTGAATTATTGATTATAATACTTAGTTGAAATGAATTGATAAAATCGATCATTAAGAGTAGAAGGTTCTAGGTCTAAAGAAATTGGAAACTGTTGGTCTGAACTAATAGCATGCATAGGGACTTACAAGACCAGAAAGCCTGGATGACATTCATTTTTAGATGGAAATTATGAAAATAATTTTTTTAAATGCGATCAGAACTTTTGTAAAATTTCCACTTCTTACTTTTTTACAACTTGTAAAGTTTTTATTATAGTAGAACAGTCAGTAGTTTTAAATCAGAACAGCTGAGTTACAGATAAAATATTAATTTTAAATTTATGCTATTAATAAAAATATGCATTTTTTACACAGTATTCATTTTAAACTGATAAGTGCAAATCACTACAATTATTTAAGCCGGGATAAACGAAATTCTTTACAAACAATGAGCTCAATATTTATAGAAACATTGTCAGCATTCAATACAATTTTGTTTTATGAAGTTCAGCCTATGGAATCATCACCATTAAATCTGTAAGCAATAAGCGGAAATTGTCAAGCAATTTTCAAAATAACAACTGCGATTTGAAGATTAAAGAAAGTAGCAAAAAACGCAAATGAGGGGAAAAAAAGTTAAAGAATTTCCAAAAATTGAAAATTTTTCACACCTTATGAAACTTCTTAAGTTTTACATAAAACAGCTTTAATTCAAAATTTAACGCTAATTCTGCTTAATTACAGATGTAGAAAAATAAAAAGGATTTATATTAAGTTAAATATTTTATTCGACATGTTTAGAAGGTAAACATCTGCAGGTGTGACATATTTCCGTCTTGTCAAAAGTAAATAGTATTTCGAAAAATGCTTGACAGCTTTAAGTGACAGCTAAGCCGGCCGGTTTTAGTAAACCGAAAGAAATGTTACTGAAACAGTTTCTTACTTGCAGAATCACCTCCTGAAGCCATTTGGAATAAATGTTCTTAAAATAAGAGACGTCTTCCGCTAAACTTCACGATAAAATTACAAGTTAAAACTGAAGTCAAAATTGATAGTTTGTTTATCCTAATGACTTAGCTTACGGTATAATGACGTCGCAAATATTTCTGACGCCCTCGCGAGGAACGCATAAATTTCAGAAGTTGCCAGTTATCAAAACCTAAAGAGAGCAGTCACAGTTTAAGCAGCGGTAGCCGAGAAAAAATATTGAAAAATTGAGAACAGAAATTTTGTAAGGGTCATTTTCACTGTATCTCATTCGCGCAGCACGCATTCGTGATTAGTTCCAAACACGAAAATAAGTTTATTAGCTAAAAAATGTTTTATGAATCATGAAAAACTTTAACCACTCAGACATTAGAGGTAAGACAGGTTTTATTCAAGAGTCGATAGTTAATTCCTCACGTAGACGGCTGGGGCTGAACGTCTGATCACATTGCATGTGATTGCCCTAGACGCTCGTGCCAGTGTTAAGTAACAGCATGTAAGGCGAACTGCTCGCGCATATCGCATGGGAGAATTGCACTGACATGCAAACACATATGGATGGTGTTTTCTACTCTAGGGAAAGCTGCAAGCCCGCTACCGCCTAAATTTACGGGTTACTTTTTCCGTTGTATTTTAAAGCCATTTGACATCATTGTGTTTTGAAATTCTTGCAAACAATGTATTTGATTACTTATTACTTGTGTTTACAATGCTAACAATACTTGTGTTTACAATGCTAAAAGTGTTAACACTAACGTAAGATGGTGCACAGCTTGCAACAAGAACAAACAGTAATAAACTTATGGAAAGAGGCCGTATCAAGACTATCAAAAAAGCGAGTTAGTCAAAATCTTGCAACCATGTCACCTTTTTTAACAATATATCTCTAAATAACTAAACCAAATTTTCACTTCAAACTCACCAGAATTACATAATAACATTAATATCTTATGAAATACGGCAGATTTGAGCTCGGAAATTATCTAATATATTTCTTTTATTGAAAACAAAATTATCCGTTTGAAAATATCGCCTCGCAGAATAACATGTAGTAAACAGCTGCGAACTTTCTTACCGGAATTAGAGCAGGCATACAGCTCGAGATTGCTATTGTTTACATTTCTACTGAAAACACCATCCATATGTATCGCATGCATTGTGGATGCACCAAGGCTCCTTCTTCCCAAGCGAGAAGAAGTTCAGAGACGCAGTTTGAGGAGATGGTTCGAAGACAGCATTACCAACCCACCTGCTTCACTTTATCATTTCTTACTGTCTCTAATAGCATACCAGTGTAGCTCTAGTGGTTGGCTAACAGTCAAATCAAATAAAAATAAGAGAACATTTGTACTGCATGCGATTTGCTCTAGACGTGAGAGCGTCAGTTTAGAAATAACATGAAGACGAGCTGCTTGCGTCCGCGATGAATCGTTAACGCGAATTTTATGCAGTGAGAATGCTCCATAAATTTGGGTTTAATTATGACAGAAAAGCATTTTCCTTTCACCAAATATTTTTCAGCTGAAGTAGCAGGCTGAACTACAGTAGCAGGATAACCCTGGATTCATTTTTTATGTCCTTCCATGGATAGTTGATGGAATGCAAACAATAACTTAAAAATTTAGAAAATTTTTGGTGAGTTCCTCGGCTTATATTATGTTTACGAGGTTATGTACGGAGGCTAGATTTTCTAGACAGTTTTAGAATTATGATTTGTGTTTAAATTTAACCGTAATTTTATTATTCATAAGAATTTTCTGCAATTTATAAATTCCAAAAGGTTGTTGTTGTTGTTCATTTACGTCGTACTAGAGCTAAACAATGGGCTATTGGCGACGGTCTGGGAAACATCCCAGAGGATGATCCGAAGACATGCCATCACAATTTTGATCCTCTGCAGAAGGGATGGCACCCCGCTTCTGTAGCCCAACGACCTGCACGCGAAGTCGAGCACTTTACGGTAGCACAGTTTAGCGAGGACCAATACCGCACACCCTCGGTCCCTATGCAGACTGATCCAAGTGGTCACCCAACCGCACACTGACTGCAACCAGTGATGCTTGACTTCGGTGATCTGCTGGGAACCGTGTCTTAACGATCAGTCCACTGCGGGACTCCAAAAGGTTGGTTGCAATAAATGAATCTGTGAATAATCGAAACGTAAAAATATTCGAAGAAACGAATTTAAGCGAAAACGCTAAAATAGTTCCTGGGAAATTAAATTTTGAATCGGTCGGAATTTAAAAATTCATTTTTTCATGAACTATTTCACCGTATTTTGCCGTTTTTGTTAATTTTTTTTTTGTCACTTTAACTAGCATTCTTTAATATGATGTAAAAACTTGTACACCTTGCAATACAATTTTTTTTTTCGATTTTTATTAAATGAAAAATAATAATTATTTACTAAAAGTTATATTTTGCGTAGAATTATCTTTGGATAAACGAACTTCTTATACGTGTGCCGAATTTTCGCTTAAAAAGTTCTCGAGATATGCGCAAAATAAAAAAGGACATTAAAGGGGTCAAACTTTGGTCAATTTTCTTGACCAAATTATCGGAGCCATATATCCCAGATTGTGGCGAACCCCTATATTTTGGGATTTAAAAATTCGAATCCGTCAAAGTAAAGGCATGCTTATTTAGAGAAAGTGCGTTTTTGTGGCTGATTGCGTACCTTAAAAAATCGTCTGCTCTAATTAATTAGCATATTTAAGGTCACCCCCTTGAACCATTAAGATTGTGTCATAGAATGTGAGGATACAATCAAAAATTATTTGAGGTGATCTGTTTATTTATTATTATTATTTTTTTTTTTGCGGACTGTACTGTAAAAGCTCCGAGTAATACGTGCGACATATACCTGAAAGTTTTTCATTGTAGGGCTCCATCAAAATGTTAATATTGACAAAACCTGCCTGTTTCTATCAAGCTAAATATTACTTGCATCCAGCTATTTCGTCAATTTTTTGTTGTTGAGAAAATTACATTTTACTGTTGTTTAAGCTAGCAATATAGACGAAAAGGGCAAAACAAAGAAATTTTTATTCATTTCTGATACAGAAAATAGAAAAACGCTGAAAATCAGTCTTTCTTTCATTGCTGTTCTAAAATGTTTGATATTATTGTTGTTTCTAATGCCGCCTGAACTAGCCAAGCTCGTTAGCCATTGTGATCCAGCGTCTTAAATATTAGACAACATTTGCAAAAATTATATCTCATAAAAAAATAATAGTTTAAGAGTTCTTTTTTTACTGTTTGTATCTCTTTACAATGTGATTGTAAATGTAAAAATATATTGGGAGTACAAATTAGTTCGGTCCGTTTTTAAAAGATGGCTCTGCTGTTATGAATGTTATATAGTGACAGCTGGTTTCGGTGGTTTCAGAGAGGTTAAACATCTGTCAATAATATTCAGTTTATATCGCTCTGAGTTTCATACAAAAACGCTATTTTTTACTTTGTTGAATAGGTCAAATTTTGTAGTAACTAAGCAGCATTTGCCGGAGGTTTTATGTTTCCGCTTTAATTGGAAGAAAAGTGCAGCTGAAGGGCATCGAATGCTTGTAGAAGTTTATGGTGACAATGCTCCAACTGATAAATCATGCAGGGAATGGTGAATGGTGAATGAAGGATGGTGAATGAAGAATGGTGAATAGTGAATGATGAATGGTGAATAGTGTTGTAGACTATTAGCTGCTACAATCTGGTGATTCCATTACGGGCGATCGATATAGGCTACAATTGATTCGCTTGAGCCGTGCATTACGAGAAAAACGGGCGGAATACGAGCAAAGACATGACAACGCTATTCTTCTGCATAATAACGGTCGGCCTGATGTCTCAAAAGTCGTAAAAAATTATTGGAAACGCTCAAGTGGGATATTTCGCCGCACCCACTGTATTCGCTGGACATTGCTCCTTCTGATTACTGGTTGTTCCGACGGATGCAGCACGATTTGGCAGGTCACTAGTTCACTTCTTTCGCAGAAATCGAAAATTGGCTCCTAACTTGGATCGCCTCGAAAGACGAGACATTTTTTCGAGATGGAATTCGAAAATTGCCTGAGAGGTGGGGAAAAGTAGTAGTCAGCGATGGACAATGCTTTGATTAATCTGTTCATTCATTTTGTTCGGAAATAAATGCATTTTTGATCACAAAAAGGAAAAACGGACCGAACTAGTTTGTAACCCCAATATTTGAATTTCCCCTCGCTGGATCGAAATTTCATTGTAACAGAAATTTATTTTAATATAAATTTAGGAAAATAAAATTTTTTTAGGAAGGTAAGAGATTCGATTCAAGCAGCTTTTTGAACAGTTTTATGACAAATAAGTATCTAATTATTTTGAGTTTAATGGATTTTGCTTCATGGCCTGCATTATGTATACAAATATTCTACAATATGAAAAATAATAAAAATTAAAATTAATAATTACTATGTAATAATCAACTATTTCATTAGAAGCGCCGTATTTTCCCGGCATCAACGCGATGTCCTGCGTGCACGAGCGCCGTGTTTGGACAGCATCATCGCGTTAATGTTTGAAAACCGGCCGAATCTGCTTTAAGCTGCCACTGACTAATATTTCAATGACCTATATTGGATTAATACCACTCAGGGAGCCACGATGGCTCAGGGGATAGAGCATTCGCCTTCCAATTTCGGCGAACCGGGTTCGAATCCCAGTCGATACGAATTCCGCATCCGGCTTGCACCGATCACAGTGATGACGTGAAATATCCTCAGTGGTAGCCCCTTGTCGTCTGGCTAACCATGGGAGGTTCTCGTGGTTTTCTTCCCCATGTAACGCAAATGCTGGATGGCTCCATCAAAAAGTCCTCCACGAAGGCAAATTTCTCCCAATACTCGATCCAGGAGTTCCCTTCTGGATTGTGTTCAAAATTACAAGGCTACGGAGTTGAACATTAGTAGTTGTAAACCCATAAAATTGGATCGGCTGTTCAACAACGGCTATGAAATATAAAATAATACCACTCAGGGGATGGAGCGTTCTTCACCTTTTAATAGGGGTTCCAGGTTCGAATCACATCGTTGACTGGTTGATGCGAATTTTTTCCCGGTTCTCACTTATTACAATGCTGACATAAAATATTCTCAGTGGTATGGCTACAGTAGCCATAAAATATCCTCAGACGGATCATGGGTTAGAATTCCGTTGCCGTCAGGCTAACCATGGAAGGTTTTCGCTGATTTTCTCTCCATGTAACGCAGATGCAGGTCATTTCCTTTAAAAAGGCTAGTTTGTTCCAAATGCTTGATTCAGGAGTTTCTTTGTCTTCGAGATTGGGTTCAAAATTACAAGGGTACGCAATTGAACATTGGTAGTCGTAAACTCAGAGTTGGGTCGGCTGCTCAACGCCGGTTATAAAGCAAAATAAAAAATGCGCTTAATATGTAACAAGTTTCTTCGGTGTGTTACATTTAGGAGTGAAGTATTCGTTAGGTACAAAAGTAAAATATAATACGAAATCTTAATATGCAATGTGCAATGTCACGGCTCAAAGCACTATTCAGTGGCGTCACTTTAGTGGGAAGCGGGTTGCTGTAACTAAAATGTTAAAAAATATTTAGAATAGTTAATATAGTTTAGTTAATTGAAATTTTTTAAATTTTTTTTTCTTCATTATTTCTTATTTTTTGAGTCCCGCAGTGGTCTGATCGTTAAGACACTGTTTCCAGCAGATCACCAAAGTCAAGCATCACTGGCTGCGGTCAGTGTGCGGGTGGGTGATCACTTGGATCAGTTTGCGTAGGGATCGAGGGTGTGCTGTATTGGTCTTCGTCAAACTGTTCTACCGTAAAGTGCTCGACTTCGCGTGCAGGTCGTCGGGCTACCGAAGCGGGGGTGCCATCCCCTCTGCAGAGGATCAAAATTGTGATGGCATGTCTTCGGATCATCCTCAGGGATGTTTCCCAGACAGTCACCAATAGCCATTGAGCAGCTTTAGTGCGACGTAAATGAACTACAACTACAATAACAATTTTTTTTAATAATATCGTATCGCATCAAAACATATTTCTAAAAAAATTACAGCTTTCAAATCTATTTTACTTCAATCAAGTTTTCAAAATTGATACTAGTGGTAACTTGATTACAAACTACTCAATTTCTTGTTCAAAGTTCCATGCATACATATAAAAGGATCGAACCTTTTCTTTTTGTAAAATATTTATAAGTCACACTTTTTTTAAAAATTAACTTTTATGAGAAATTGAAATTCGGCATGTTTCATCTAAATGGTATAGCATTGTTCAATAAAATCTGAAAACCAGTTGTTCAATAAGATTAAAACTACCTTTCCTCTGAACAGGGGAAATCGTATCTGAAATCGAAAATCCAGGCACTGAAATAATAATCATCAGCATTGGCACGACAGCCCTTTGTGAGCCTGGGCCTTCCTCAAAAGCTTTGCCCATTCTGCCCTTCTCCCAGCAATTGATTTCCAGTTCTTTACTTTTAGGATGGCAAAATCCTCATCCACACAGTCTTTCCATTTCTTTTTGGGCCTTCCTCTTGGCCTTTCATTGAAGGGGGTTGCATTAAAGACTCTCCATGCCGTTCGTTCTGGGCTCATTCTCACTACATGCCCGGCCCATCTCATTCTACTTAGTTTAATAGATTTAATGACATCATCACTATTAAAGATCTTATATATTATCGAGGATAGCGCCAAAGATGGTTAGTAGGATCTTCCTTTCGAAGGTTGCTAATAACTTCTCTTCCCTTTTTGTTAAAGTCCATGTCTCTGAAGCATAAGTCAAAACTGACTTGATTAATACCTTATAAAGTAAAATCTTCGTCATTATTTTTATTAAGTGAGATTTCAGTAATGATCTTAAATCATAGAAGCAGCGATTGGCTGCGATTAACTGAAATAATGAAATCGATATAATTTTCTAGTTTCATTGTCACCGACGATGCTGTATAGACCAAAATTACTCGGAAAGTTACTCGGTTTAAAATCACATGTTCATGATTTGTTCAAAAAATTAAATCGCATCGTAATTAAATATAATAACAATAAAAATTATTCACGAAGTTTGTTCAGTAAAATTGGTAAAAAATTTTGCTGTAAACAATTCTTCTGTAGCAACAATTTGTTCGGTGGAATTGGGAAAACGTATCTTTACTAAAATGAAGTATTCTCACAACGCACAGTGAAAACTATGATCTTTGGCCAAAAGTCAAAATTAAATTTTCAACTAAAATATGTGTAGGCAGTTTTAATATCGCCCAAATTAAGTATTCATAATCATTCCAAACATTATAATTTACTTTTTGGACCGACGAGAGTACAACGTAGTGAAAAATATGTTAAAATTTTTTTCTTTTTAATGTGACTTTTAAATTTATATTTCAGAAATATATATAAGAATTTCACCTTACTGTTGCATTTTTATCAGAGTAATTAGTCTGAAATTATAGTACAATTTTTCAGTTTGTTGGATTAGTTAATACTCTTGACAAACTTATAGTTTATATCTTATCATTTGACATTTTACAATGTTTGAATCACTTTCGAAACTTATCTCCAAAAAGTTCCACGAGGTAATTAGCTAAACTTTTTTTTTGTTGTCTTCTTTGATGTTTCGTTTTCGAAAAATCCTACGCCATTTTGCCCATATTGCAAAAGTGGACTAAATATACCGAAAAACAAAAATTATGTTTTTTTCATGTTTTCGCGTCATTTTGCAATTAATTCGCGTTATTTTGTAATATTATTTCGGAAATATAATTTGCTTTTCATTTTTAATATAAAATTACGAAAATTATTATATTTTCATTGCTATATTTAATTATTTAAACGTTCTATATTATTTTTTATTTTATTTTTGCTCGCCATATTTCAGCCGCCATTTTTATTTTTTTTTGGTATTTTTAGTGTATTTAAAAATTTCAACTATGAATTCAATTTACCTGCTCATAAAAACCCCCAAATTTTGAAAATTTTATCGAAGTACTAATTTTGGCCACGAAACCTTGGATGCTGGCCCACTGTGCAACGTATTAAAAAAAGACGAGCAAGATAAGAGTTGATAGTAAACATTATTGCACACGCAATGGCTTCCAATTAGTTACTGTTCAATGAATTTGATTTTGAAAGACAAAGCTCAATTAAAGAATTTTCTCTTTTTTTATTTGGAAATTAAAGTAATTTCATTTTGTTCAACAAATAATAAGCTGAAGTGCCTATTGTTAAAATTTCCGATAACTTCCTCGGGAACTTTAAAGACTTATATTGGTGGAGATGAAGCACAAACTTTTTATTTTATTTTATTATTATTCTTTAACACGTTGAATGCCATGGGGGTCACCGGTGACCAGCACTGAGTTTGTTCGTAGCACCACAGGGGTTACCGGCGAAGTCAAGATTATTAGAAACACATAATTCGAGTAAATTTTTAATGCTTTTAATTTTTTAAATATTATTATAGTTACTAAAATGATTTGAAGAAATTAATGCAGTATAAAACACACAAAAATAGTTTTATTTATATACGCAGAGATGCCAACTTGCTTCGGACAGCGAATAAATATTTTCAAGTGGTGGTTTATTAATTGTGATTCTTGGTTTAGTAAATTCAATTTAGTAGATTTTTATTCACCACTATTTCTTAACAATTCGTAGGCTTATATAATTGACCACTTTTTTCAGATATGTCATGCTAAACCTTTTAAAAAACTAGCAAAATCTATCTAATATTTGCAAATTTAGTTTGTAGTTATTTAGCTTTTGGCCAGACGGGTGAGCCATGTAGAACTAGCATGGCATTCAACGTGTTAAAGAAAGAAAAAAAGAGGATTTTTATAAATAAATCAGATATATGATCACTCTAAAATCTCTTTTATTATTTGGACCGAAAATGATAAAATTAGCTTTTTTTTTAAAAGAGTAAAAAAATAAGGGGGGGGGGATAAATATTCAGAAATTTTTATGTCCCTTTAAATGTTTTTAATTAGTACATAATATCTTTTAAGGCAATTTTCCTTGAATGTACTGCGCGGAAAATTGAAAACAGAACACCTTTAACTTTTTATCGATAGGTCTGATTTTCATGCATTAAGATGCAATTTTAATGGTTTGAAAGTTTAGCCATAAATATGTTAATGTAGGCCGGCAAGGTTGCCGAGCGGTTAGTGTGCCTGACTGCGAAGTTAATGGCTGCGGGTTCGAATCCTGCTCTGGGTATGGATGTTTCTCTCTGCGTGTTGTCCTGTTGTGTGTGATGCGTGAATGTGACCCACCCTATAAACGGGTATCTGTAACAATGTAGTGTGGGTAATGTTGCTCTCCTCCGTGACTTGGGTTAATTGTGCTTAGGTGACAAAATGAGCAACACTTCCGGCACCTGCCGAGGTGAAGAACATATGTTCTGTACCTGCCATTAGACAAAAAGAAAAAAATTATTTAAGCAAATGATATTTTGAGTTGCGGAATCAGTCGCAAGTTTCTCTTCCTGAATAAACATACCTTTTTTTCCAACGAATTTTGTTTTTTGAGCCTTAAAATATAAGGGGTAGTCGCCAACAGGATAGCAAACATTATTTTAACTCGCAACATTAGTCACAAAAATGTTTTTCACTGAATGTTTCCCTTTTCTACGACGAGTTTAGTTTTTTAACCCTTAAAATATTGGGGGTAGTTCCAAACTGAATTACTAATGATACTTCAACTTGCGAAAATAGTCACAAAAACGTACTTTTCTAAATAAACATAACCTTTTTCCCCGTCTGTTTTGGATTTTAGATCCTTAAAATATTGGGGGTAGCCGCAATTTGGAAAATATTGTCCGAGTAGTTTAATCAGGAAAAACACAATTGAAAGCTGATTTTGAATTGATCACTTTTTTCACGTATTTGTTCATATCTCTGGGGAAAGCAATTACAAAATTCTTTCAAACATAATTTCATGCATAATTACTGCGCATAATTATTGATTTTTTTGAAAAATACAATTTAATAATGGTTGAAGAATTTTAAATTGTAACGTATTAAAAACTGGCAAAATGATTTCTGTGTTATAACAATTTCATAAAAGTCAAAATTTTTAAATTTTTATTTCTCTTGAGCTCTTTGATTGAAAATTTTGTTCAAATTTTGGAATATGTTACTTAAGTTAGATAGTTGGAAAAGATGAAAAAATTTTGTGTCTACCATTTTTGTTTCGACCATTATTAACTTTATCAATAAAAAATTGTAACGATTTAAAAGAAAATTACTTTTTATGAGGAATTATCTTTGGGTAAATAAGTTTTACAATTCTGTGCAAATTTTTTTAACTTAGCTTAAATAATTCTGGAGATTTAGCAAAATACGCAAAAAATGAAAGTTTTAAGGGGTTCAAACTTTCGACTGCTCTCCCAACTAAACTATTTAGGCCATCTTTTTTCTGATTGAGATTACCCATATTTTAACATTTTAAAGGTAAAAATACTAAACTGTCGAAAAAAGGTAGATTTATTTAAAAAAAGTATGTTTCTATATATATTAAGTAATAAGTTAATATATCTTCTATAATATATCTTACTATTATCTCCTTAATATATCTAACTATAGTCCCGCAGTGAACTGATTGTAAAGACACGGTAACCAGTAGAACACCGTAGTCCAGCATCACTGCATGCAGTCAGTAAGCTGGTGGATGACCACTTTGATCATCCTGCGTAGGGACCGAGGGTGTGCAGTATCGGTTCTCGTTAAACTGTTCTGCCGTAAAGTGCTCGACTTCGCGCGCAAGTCGTCGGGCTACCAAAGCAGGGCAGCCATCTCCTCTGCAGAGGATAAAAATTGCGAAGACATGTCTTCGGATCATCCTCAGGGATGTTTCCCAGACCGTCGCCAATAGCCCTTTGTGCTGCTCTAGTGCGACGTAAATAAAGTACTTACCTACCTACAATCTAGCAATAATTTGAAGTATCTTCTGCACTAATTAATCAGCATATTTCAGGTCAGTCCCTAAAACCATTAAGATTGCATGCTACTAAATGAAAACCCGACCAATAAAATCAAAAGTTAGGTGTTTCGTCTTAAGTTTTACGCATTGTACATTTTTTTAAAACCTATTCAGGACCGGTGGGTGGAGAAAGAATTGCTTTCCCAGGTCAGAAAAATCTGAAATTATGCGTATAAAAGAGGACGTATACGTATTAATACGATAGTACCACTTTGAGAGCACGTCTATGTGATCTTTGGCCGTTAAAATCGGATAGGCTCGTTTCCTGTATGATGCCGTAGGCCCGAAAGGTAAAGTCGCGGGATTACTTTTATGCAGTGTTCGGAAAACCACATTATTTGTGTTGTTTACTACTACTACGGAGCTGGGATAGCCTGGCTGGCAGGACACTGGACTCACGTTTGTGAGAACGGGAGTTCGAATCCATCTACCAAGACTCCCCGTGTAGTAAATGGTGAATGGTGCACGTGAAATCTGTCCAATTACAAAGTCCTCCATGTTCCCATAATAAATTACATCTCTGTAGGGAAATGAATTGGAGATAGATCGTTCTCTGGTCCAGATCAAAATTACGATATGTGGATGAATGAATGGATGTATGAATGGGTTACCCTATTAACAGGTGTGGCGCATGGGTGGGGAAGAAGTCAAATTCTTGTCCATAGATGGCACCACAGGAAAACAAGAGCAATCACCCCCCCTCTGCCTTAATAGCCGACGACAACAACAACAACTACAACTACTTTGTTACAAATGTAGTTAACTACAACTGCGTTTCTTTTTTTAAATGTAGTGACTACAAACTACATTGGAATTGTAGGGACTACTTCACTACTTTAAGGGACCGAATTTTTGCTGGAGAAATTAATTTACCCCTGTATAATTTACTCTGATGGAGAAATTAATTTACCCCAGTATAATTTACACTGATGGAGAAATTAATTTACCCCTGTATAATTTACTCTGATGGAGAAATTAATTTACCCCTGTATAATTTACACTGATGGAGAAATTAATTTACCCCTGTATAATTTACTCTGATGGAGAAATTAATTTACCCCTGTATAATTTACACTGATGGAGAAATTAATTTACCCCTGTATAATTTACTCTGATGGAGAAATTAATTTACCCCTGTATAATTTACACTGATGGAGAAATTAATTTACCCCTGTATAATTTACTCTGATGGAGAAATTAATTTACCCCTGTATAATTTACACTGATGGAGAAATTAATTTACCCCTGTATAATTTACTCTGATGGAGAAATTAATTTACCCCTGTATAATTTACACTGATGGAGAAATTAATTTACCCCTGTATAATTTACTCTGATGGAGAAATTAATTTACCCCTGTATAATTTACACTGATGGAGAAATTAATTTACCCCTGTATAATTTACTCTGATGGAGAAATTAATTTACCCCTGTATAATTTACACTGATGGAGAAATTAATTTACCCCTGTATAATTTACTCTGATGGAGAAATTAATTTACCCCTGTATAATTTACACTGATGGAGAAATTAATTTACCCCTGTATAATTTACTCTGATGGAGAAATTAATTTACCCCTGTATAATTTACACTGATGGAGAAATTAATTTACCCCTGTATAATTTACTCTGATGGAGAAATTAATTTACCCCTGTATAATTTACACTGATGGAGAAATTAATTTACCCCTGTATAATTTACTCTGATGGAGAAATTAATTTACCCCTGTATAATTTACACTGATGGAGAAATTAATTTACCCCTGTATAATTTACTCTGATGGAGAAATTAATTTACCCCTGTATAATTTACACTGATGGAGAAATTAATTTACCCCTGTATAATTTACTCTGATGGAGAAATTAATTTACCCCTGTATAATTTACACTGATGGAGAAATTAATTTACCCCTGTATAATTTANAAAAATAGTAGCGATTACAGTAGTTTCACTACTTGCAGTATGCTACTTCCGACCACTGCTAAAAATAGTAGCGATTACAGTAGTTTCACTACTTGCAGTATGCTACTTCCGACCACTGCTAAAAATAGTAGTGATTACAGTAGTTTCACTACTTGCAGTATGCTACTTCCGACCACTACTAAAAATAGTAGTTGCAGTAGTTTCACTACTTGCAGTATGCTACTTCCAACCACTGCTAAAAATAGTAGCGATTACAATAGTTTCACTACTTGTAGTATGCTACTTCCGACCACTGCTAAAAATAGTAGCGATTACAGTAGTTTCACTACTTGCAGTATGATACTTCCGACCACTGCTCATATGTGATCTCGATCTTGAAGAATTAAAATCTTAATTGACAATTTGATGAAACTCTAAAGTTCTGTTAGAGCAAAAGAAAAGTACAGAATCATTTATTAACGTGTTATTTATTTTCATGTAGATTGGTATATATTCATGACCAAAAATTACAAATCACACAATTATCTGGAAAAACAATAAAATTCATACATTCCAAAAGCTTTCAGTCATGATTTTAACGAAATATATGTTCACAAATGTTAATAATGAAAGCAAATAAGTATCGAAATAATATATTTAATTCTGAATTAAATATTCGTTATAACATTCAAATAAATTAAATGGAAAAATTTTTCCCCGAAAGTACTAAAAAATATCAGTTTTTAAATGGAAATTAATAATTGTATATCGGCAAATTCTTATAAAATTTTTAAATGTAATATTTTATGGACGAAATATTTTTTACATGACTTATATTCTATTACACAAATATACTTTTCTTGTATAAATCATCCTTCTTTGCGTTGTACGAAATTCTTATCATAACTTCTAAGACACTTCTGCTTGTTAATAAAGTATAATCATTTCGCGTTCTTAAAATTTTAATGAATTGTTATCCGGAATTTAAAAATACATGTAGTAGCATATATATATATGTATGTATATACATATTAGACAACAAAAACACTTCATTATGTTACAAGAATATGATTATTAATGCAAATATTCAATATTCATTATATCGAGTCCCGAACAAAATATACTAATCTTCTATACATTTTTATAAAGTGATTTATCCTTTAAAACGAGTTAAATATTTTTGCATAGGTGTTATGAGACATTGACTTCTGACAAAATATATAATACTAACTTGTAATTCCCTATAATATTTACATCATTTTAAAGATTAATGCATCTTTGAAAGCTCATATCACACTAGCTCCCCACCATGTTCTCGAAAAAGCAATGAGCATCATATTTTTTGACGACTAGGTGAAAAATGAGATTTAATGCTTTCTCAAGGACACGGGCATGCAAAAATTACCTCAGCGTCTACAAAAATGCATTGGTCAAAGTAATGGTTATGTAGAAAAACAGACAACTGGTCAGTTTCCTACAGGAATCGTTAGTAAGACAGGGATTTTTGGAGTTTTATTAACAACTATCGATGAAATTAGTATTGAGTGAACAGCAAAATTTATGTTTTCATTTGATATTAAAAATTTATTTTAATTTTTAACTCAGCATACAATATTTGTCTAAATATTATGGCAAGGAAAGTGGTCCAAAGTTTGAACCTCTTAATGTTAATTTAACTTTTTGCGTATTTCTTCTATCTGGAGAACTTTTTCAAGCGAATTGAAAAACTTTTGCGCACAATTATAAAATTTGTTTAGCCTAAGATAATCTCACGCAAAGCATAGCTTTTAGTAAATATTAAATAATTTTTTATTATTTTATTTCATAATAGTTTGAATTAATAATTGAATTGAAAAATTGATTGATTGTTTGAATTAATTGAATAATTAACTTTAGTAATAGTAAAATTTTGAATTATAAGGTATACAATTTTTGACATCGTTTTAAAGAATGAAATTTTGCATGGCAAAATACAAAATTAGAGAGAAATTGGTCGAACAGTTTCTGAGGAATTGAATTAAAAAAAAATCTTATTTTTACCTAGTATTGAACCTAGAAGCTAAAGTATATTGTCTTCCCTACATAAATGTGCTAGTCAATAGGCATATATTAAAAAACTAAAAGACATATAGTTATAGAAGTGTAACACAGCAAAAATATTAAGACTTATGGCACGAACAAATTTATAAATTATCTATTTATGTTTCTTTTATTTTTTTTTCAGTTTTTAAGGGGGACAGTAAAAATATTTTAATTAATATAATGAGCGATAATCCATAAAAGGGTGGAACCTAAGCTTTAAAGTGATGTAAATATTATAGAAAATCAAGAATTTTTGTATTTCTGAAAAACTAAGAAAACTTACTTTTGATTTACCCTTGTAGTTTTTTAAGTTTTTAAAAACACTCTTTATCATTAGCTTACTTACTATTAAAATTTTATTGCAATAGCGGCAAATTATTTTCCCTTTTATGAGGAATGCTTTAAAATAACTAATTAAACTAATTTGCGATTTTTGAAATATAGAGATGCTTTAAAATTAATATATTTATATTATTCTACAGTCTATTATCAACACTAAGCTTTGGTTCTGTATATTCCTTTCAATGAATCTAATTCTAATTAGATTTCTACAGTAATACAAAAACAGCTTAGTAGTTAAAAAGTTATTATCTTAATTAGACACTACTGCATTTCATGGATAATAAGTATGATACACTGATAAAAGTAAACAAAAAGAAAGTTAAAGAAAATGCTTCCAAATCAAAACATATTCGTTTTTGGTTAAACAAGGTTAAAAAAAATGGTAAATATTCTTGGTTGCAGTGAAAATGATTCTATTCTGACAACTGTTTTCAAGTTCTTGTTGCGATTAAAACTCTTGTTACTTTTGCTGAAAAAATTAGGGTAGAGAGATTTTGCATACCTATCCATCTGGTTAGCTTCTTCCTTCCGCTTAATTAAATCAACCCGGTTTAACCAGCTTCACCTTGCAAGTAATTACTTAATGCTTACGCTTACACTGCGGAAGAAGAAAGTTAAACAGTTAGAGAAAGAAATTTCTAAATGTCCAAAACAAAAGGCAACCTTAAAATAAAAACTCTATTTTAAAACTATACCAATTTTTAAAAAAAATCATGTTTGTCTGATTGATTGCTGGATTGCACAAGAGTCGGATGCGCTAAACTTAAGATAAAACATTTTACTATAACTTGCAATCTGAACCTGTTAACTTCTCTGGCTAAGAGCCAGAGATTTTTCTAAAGCTATTTTATAATTCCACAGCAATTTATTAATTAAAAGTTACTGTATTTCTAAAATTCATGGTTAAGATGTTGTGGTACATTAAGCGCTAAATTTTAAATAAACTTTTTTCTTAATTGTTATTTTATTACCTCTAAAAATAATGTAGTTAAATTAGAACTTTTGGATTCACAACTTTGGTTAAGTAACAAAATTAAACCATATCATAGACCACGCCTAACGCAAATAAATATAAATAGAAAACATGTGGGTCGTGGAACTCGTATTTATCTAAGGACAAATAAAATTCAATTGAGAAGAATTCTGTGAAGCTTAAGTTCACATGAACTTATTTCTAAATGAACTATATTCCATAAATTTTTCCCCTGTTAATGTTTATCTAGTAGTCCCCTAGTAAAGTTTATCTAGAAGTTTATCTAGTAGCACAATAAATTTAGCCTAGTACGGCTTAAAAAATTGAGGAGTAGTACAGAGCCATAGTCACATATTTTAAGTTAAAACTGAAGTGATTGATAATATCTGAAATCCAAGAAATCCTAATCTACCCCAGAGTTAGGCTTTGATTACAAATGTGTTTAATTATAGCTCACTTAACTATCAAGGTTACAAGTAATTATACAGTTTGTAAATATAATAGGCATCCCAAGGTTACGCGATTTTCCCAGCCTGCACTCTTTTCCCCTCACCGTTAGCATTATGGCATCTGCAAATCTTTTCCCCAAGCCAATATATACTCGCTTCTCGCTGAAACCACGGGGGGAGGGAAAGCAAGATTTTCCGTAACTATGGTAGCGGAGAGGGGGGAAATGTGGAGAGTGGAAAAATCGCATAACCTTGAGACGCCTATTATGTTTAAAAAGAGTATAATTTCCTGTAAATCTTAATTGAAACCGATTACATTTTTGTGCAACTCTGATCTACATGTATGAGTTGAACAGATTCGAGCTAATTTTTGGGCTATTAAAATTTCATGTGTTATGTTTAGTTCATCATAGCTGGTTGTGCTTCGAAAGTCATATAAAATAAAACTTTTTAGCAAAAAATTTGTTATTCTTTGAACTTTTCTGAGTTAGTAGCAAATTTATGAGCGTTGGATTAAATTTTGTTCATCTTTAGCAATGGAAAGATCACAAACTGTCAATATGATGAATAACCAGGATTTTTTTGTTAAAAATAAAAAACGTTTGTAATCTAATTTTTTTAAAAGTTAGAGTTACTCTACATTGTTTGTGGTAGTAAAAATGTGTGAAGATAGAGAATATACGTAAATTTTAATGATTTTGATTTAGGTGGGAAAATATCGCCAAATTTGCTGTTCTTGAGAAAGTTTAATATTTTTTAAAAATGAAATATTTAATTTATTTACTGGTTTTAAAGTCTTCAGTGGAATTCTTTTCATTAAAATAATACATATTGTTTAAAATTTAAGATTTGTTTCGTTTAAGGCACTGCACCTGGGGCATTTTTATTTTTGGCAAAAGATCTTTGAAGAACACTATTAACCAGTTAAGAACGTTTGACGTGTATACACGTCTGACTAAATCTCTATTACATTATTATGACGTGTAAACTCGTCGTGTAAATTAAAAAATTACAATTGACAATAAAAATTAGCAATTTTAATAAAATATAGTAACATTATTTGGTGGTGTGTCTTCTTTCTTTACCAACGCATCTGCTAAGCATTTTATATTGCGGGATTAAAGGGGGCTATTGCCCTGAAGCCAATTACATATTCAAGCCGTAACTTGGATAGTGAGCATTGCTTTGCTTGAACAATTAGCAAGGACAATACTTGACCTTTGCTTTATGAAAATTGAGACATTGAATTGAATACAAGGGGTCCCGGTGGCTCAAGGAATGCAGATTTCTCCTCAGAATGAGAGGTAATCCTGATTCGAATACCAACGATTGATACTAATTCTACTCCCGGCTGGCACCGACCACAGTGCTGGCTTAAATTATCTATAGTGGAAGACGGTTAATGGGTTAAAATCCCCTCGCAGTAGGGCTAATTGTGGGAGGTTTTCGTGATTTACCTCTTCATATAACTTAAAGGAGGGTTTCATCAAAAAGTTCTTCACAACGGCTAGTTTTTTTTCCATTGTGTGATTAAGGAGTACGTTTTTTTTCTGGGGTCCAGCAGTGGACTAATCGTTAAGACACGGTTCCCAGAAGATCACCGAAGTCAAGCATCACTGGTTGCGGTCAGTGTGTGGGTGGGAGACCACTTGGATCAGTTTGCGTAGGGATCGAGGGTGTACGGTATGGGTCCTCGTTAAACTGTTCTACCGTATAGTGCTCGACTTCGCGTGCAGGTCGTTGGGCTACCGAAGCGGGGGTGCCATCCCCTCTGCAGAAGATCAAAATTGTGATGGCTTGCTTTCGGATCATCCTCAGGGATGTTTCCCAGACCGTCGCCAATAGCTCATTGTGCAGCTCTAGTGGGACGTAAATTAACTACAACTTATCTTCTGGGTTAATTTCAAAATTACAAAGGTACGGAGTTGGGCATTGATAATCATAAACTCAGAATTGGACCGGTTGTGAAATAAAATAAAATAAAATTTAATTTCATTCCAAAGTTTCTTTTTTTTCTTCTCGCTTTTGAAGCAGGGTTGAAAGTAAGAAAAACTCGTAACAAAACCATTTAACTTATAACTAGTTTTTGTGAAGAGTAAAATAAGCTTTTATTTTTTTACTTATAAGCTATTCATCACCATTTACTTGATCTTGGGGGGAGGGGATATATTCTTCTATTCTACGACTTAATTTCGCACGTTGTGGGGGAGTTCAAAAATTGAATTTCGCTCTTAACTGGTTAAAGTCTCCAACAATGTCGTGAAACTCGTGCCTGTCAACTTTAATCGAATTATGAAGCAAAAGTTTCAATTTCGTTTCAGGACAAACAGACTTAATGTTTGTAGATTGAGTAGTTTTTCAAAGATTTGCGATGTTCTAAAAGTGATTTAGTTGCGATGTTTTATTTAACTTATAGCATAATTATTTCAATTTAACGCATTTCTCATATCAACGTAACAGGCTAAAAATAGGTTAAAACTTTATATAGGTAATATTATCATAGGTTAATATAGGTTGATATTTTCAACCCAAATTAGTGCTATAATTTTGTAAGTACACCTTACAACAGGATTTTTTCAAAGTTATAAAATTTTATATTTTTCAAAAAGTGAATAGCAATTAATTTTATTGAATTTTCTGCAGCGATTAAAAGACATGAATTTGGTTGCGAATTGTTTGGGACATTTGAAAAAAGAATTATTCTTATTATGGATGTAAATAATCAAAAGAAAACATTTTTTTGCAACTAACTACATTAGATTTGTACAAGAAATAACTACAAAAAACTTAAGAAAATGTACAGAAAATAATCCATTAACTTGAAACCTTTGAAAAACAATTAGTTTGAGTAAAAAATAACTTCTGATATTTCCTGGAGCTCATTGTCGGGTTTGAAGAGAACGGTTTAAACTACAGAGTGTTCTGTAATCACCAACCTTAACATATATTTTTTGAATTCTTATCAAAAATAAGAAAAAGTAGGCACATTAGAGGTTGAAAATTAACAGAAGAAATAAACACGAACCTGTTGAATCACTGGTGAGAAAAGACAGAATTGAGAACGCCAAAATCAGTTTAATTGCCTGATTAAATTTGAAGGTGTTTCTTAGAAACCTTTTCAATCTTATGAGCTTTTTTGGGCAGTTAAACAAATTTTGACGTCATCAATTCTGCCTTCTTTATTAGTAATTCCAATGATTTTCCAAGCGTTTATGTTATTTCCGCACTTAAGTACAAATTTGCGATCGTTAATGTGCATACTCTGATTCACTTTTTGACAAAGATTCCAAAATTATATAATATGAGCGGCCACAACAGAACACCCAGTAGACTTGAATCTACAGGTCTAGCATAGAATATTTTATTTCATCAATAAACACATTTTAAAAGCGTGTTTATAGGGGAGTTTAAATAAAGTTTTAACAAAGGATTTATTAAATAATGATTTTGTTTATATAATTAATTTAAAAGAGATATACAATTACAGCAGTCATAGCGTCAAGACTGTTAAAATAAATATAATAACTAGAATTTAAAGATATTTATTTTGATTTTCTCATATTGCCTATTCATTTGGAGCAAGATCAGGACTGTCAGGTGGATAATCAAACACTTCCCAACAAATTTTTGTATATGAAGAGATTCCTATCCGGGTATCACTTGCCCACGGGTATGCAGACAGTTGTAAAGGTTGGCTCCATTTCCAAGCTGCAGACTCTTAATGGTACTGGACAACAAGACCACAGTACTACTTACTGTAAATTTTAGGTATTTCAAAAATTGTTTGGCTTTCGTCTTACTCATGTTGTGAGATATAAATTTTGTTACTATTCAAATTAGTTTGCATGATCTTATAAATTTTGCATGTTATAATTTTTTTTGTTATAATTATTCTTCTAAAGCTCTATGTTTCTTTATATTGAAATTAAATATGTTTTTCAGCGAGAGTAACACTTTCCACATCTTTTAAAATATAGATTATGTTATAATTAAACTTAATTTACATGTTCTGATAAATTTTGCACTTTAGAATTATTATTTCTTTTAAAATTTGTGGTTTTTAAAGGTCGCTGTCTCTTTAAATTGAAATAAAACATGTTTTTCTGAGAAATTAGCACCGTTCTCATATTTTGCGACATAAATTATGTTATTATACAACTTAATTTTTATGTCCTGGCAAATTATAATAACATAATTTCAAAACGGAACTTACGAATGATTCTACCTAGGATGCAGGGTGGTCTCTAATCACCACTCTTAATTTAGAGGTGTTCCTAATAATTCCAAGTTAACTTCTTTTCCTCTGGCAATCAGATATGTTTTGAGGATTTCACCCCCTTTTCTCTCTAGTTATTCGATAGCCGTTTTTTTTCCAAGCTCTAATTTCGCAACCATTAATGTGTATATTTTTTTTGACTTCATTTTTATTAAAGATTAAAAAATATATATTAAGAGTGGTGATTACAGAACCCCTGTATATCCTAGTATGAGATCTGATTTGATGCAACATAAAATCAAAAATAAAGAACAAAGACAGGATGATTCTAAAATCATGGAACAAACTTCTAGGGGAGGTAAGGCGTATCATAAGGATTTAGAATTGCATAGAAGTCCGTGACAGGAAATGTCATCGTATGCCACTAGGGGCTTCTTTTGTAGCCTCCCTATTATGACATATTTCTTTGAATAGGCACTTTTATTTTAATGTTTTCTAATAATTATTGTTTTTTTTTTCTTTTAATAGCGGGTACTTAGGGTTTGTCCCATTGGCCACAGAAATGCCAGAACTGCTACTCTCTTCTCGTTACCCAGTGGGCACCTGTGGTGAAGCCACGGCGGTGGAGCAGCGTCGCCCACGTCACATAACTACAAACCAGTTTATAGAGCGGGTCACATTCACACAAAGAGGAAAGAAAGGACATAGAACACAGAGAGAGAAAGAAACTTCCATGCCCTGAGCAGGATTCGAACCCGTGGCCAATGGCTCCGCAGTCAGACACGCTAACCACTCGGCCTAATAATTATTGTGGAAAATTGCATTTAAACTGGTCTAGTTTTAGTTGTTTTACCGTAATTTAATGATTTGACTTACTTCTCCAGCTAGTTGCCCAATCATTAAATTAAACAGCTATTTAATTTTATTTTATACCCGTCGTTGAACAGCTGACCCAATTTTTTGGGTTTACGACAACTAATAGCTCCGCAGCCTTGTAATTTTGAATCCACTCCAGAAGACAAGAGAACTCATGGATCAAGTATTGGGAGAAACTTGCCTTCGTGAATAACTTTTTGAAGGAACTAATCTGCATTTGCCCTACATGGAAAGGAAAACCACAAATATCAGCCACGGTTAGCCTGACTACTAGGCTACTCTAACCCGTGATCCGTCTACCACTGAGGATATTTTACGTCAGCACAGTGGTCGGTGCAAGCCGGATGCGGAATTCGTATCTAACAGTCATTACTGGGATTCGAACCCAGTTCACCTCATTGAAAAGCGAATGCCCCTAAGTCAGTGTTTCTTAACCTTTTTGATATAATGGACCCCTTTTAAAATTTTTAAGAAGTCACGGACCACCCTCTTGTGAAAAAAAATAATTGCAAAAAACATCAATTATTAGAAAACATTTAATTTTATTATTTTAATAGTATACAAAATTTTTAAAATTACAATTTTTAATGTGAAGGGTGCTGCTGCTTTTCCTTAATTAATAAATTTAATTGGGGGATGGTTTTCGACAAAGCAACGTATATATCATGTTCAACATTCAATCGATTTCGATGTTATATTTTTATTGTCAGAAGTGTGGAAAATTCCGCTTCGCAAAGATACACTGTAGCAAACGGAATTATAGCTGACATAGTTCGATTTACAAGCAATGGGTAGGCTTCCAAACGTTTTAAAAATTAGGAGTAGTCAGCGGACCCCTAAAATATAACTCATGGACCCCTTAGGGGTTCATGAACAACAGGTTAAGAAACCCTGCCCTAAGTCATCGCGGCTCAAAAGCTATTTGATTGCAATCGATTTATTTATAACCGTCGTTGAACAGCAGATCCAATTTCATAGGTTTACGACCACTAATGTTCAACTCCGTAGCCTTGTAATTTTGAACCCAATATAGAAGACAAGAGAACTCCTGGATCAAGTATTATGAGAAATTTTGTCTTCGTGAAGGACTTTTTGATGGAACTAACACTCATTTGCATTACATGGAGAGGAAGACCACAAGAATCTCCCACGGTTAATCTGACAGCAAGGGGACTTTAACTCATGACCCTTCTACCAATGAGGATATTTCACGTCAGTGCAAGCCAGATGCGGAATTCGTATCGACTGGGATTCGAATCCGGTTCGCCTCATTGAAAGGCGAAAGCTCTATCCCCTGAGCCATTGCGGCTCTGGAGGACAAGATTGCAATTTCCGATAATATTTAATAGAAAACATAAAATAGTACGAAATTAGGATAATTTAGATAAATAAAAGTACCTGTTCAAAGCAGCACAGGGAAATAATTTATAATAGGGAAGCGTTTCCTGTGGCATACGATGACATTTTCGGTTATGGGTTCCCATGCAATTCTCAATCCTTCTAATGCATTAAAGTTTGTCCTAGGAGTTTTGAATCATCCTGCTTAAATTACAGTGCAATTGTTGAGAGAAAATATAATAAATGAAAAAAGCTGAAATTTAGTGATTCCAATTGAATTAGATATTCTGTGGAATTTCTTCTTCAAGACGTGTACTTGAATGGCTTTATAAAACTCTAAAACAAATTTAATTTCAGTTTTTTTTTCTAATTTGCTATTATTTTAATTTGTTAACAAAGCGTCAACAAAAATCTTTTGGTGCATCTCTAAGAAAATAATAACATGAATCAAAATTGTAATTTTTCATTTCATAGTTACACTCTTGATATATTATGAAATTAATTTATTTTGTTATTAAGTGGTAATATTTGGAATTGAAATCCATCAATTTTGTTATCAGGTTATTTTATTTTTTTAAATCAATTTATTTTATAATCTAGTAAAATTATTTTTTTAAAACTATTTTATTATCAGATTTAATTATTATTTATTATATATTATTATTATTTTGCAAATATTATTATTTTGCAAATTTAAATCAATTTGTTTTATATTAAGTTTGGCTAAAAATTATAATATTTCAATAAAAATATCATAATTATCAAACAAAATGTAAAAATTTACAATTACAAAAGTTACAATTAGAAATGACCGAACCATGTAAGGGTCCGTTAAATGAAAAATTTAATTTTTGTTCATAAGTGTGTAAAGAACGCTTCATTCACCGAAAAATATAACTGTATTGATAAGTACTTAAATGAAAACTTTATTCGGTAAGGAAAAAAAAAATTCGGAATTACATTTTCTTAAAAGAAATTCTGCATAACTAAACTTTTTTTTTTCTAATGCCCACCTGCGTTAGCATACGTCAAGCATAACTAAACTAAATCTTAAAATATTTCATTTATCAAATAACATGTATAAAAATAAAAATAAAATTTCCAAAAATTTTTAACTTATGTTTTTGATAGCTCTAAAATGTGTTTAAAGCTTATTCAGAGTGTAGACTAACATATTTATGCCATTCAGATCGTAGCACCACACTGAAACCACAAATTTATTTACCACTTTGGGAATTGACCGTTACGTGATAATGGTATGATGCCAGTATTATATTTCTCTTAAACCCTATAATGATAAACAGAGAATAATATAGTGAGCAAATATCTACGCCCCAATCTTTAACCTGATAGGAATATCAGTATATTACAATTTTTAAAAGATTTCAAGTAATATGGAAGTTGGTTATTTCAAATCATGTTTCTCACACAAATTTACATAAAACATTAAAACAAAATATGGTTTGACCCATATAGTTGGAATAAGTGCTGAAAAGACAATTATACATCTAGATGTTCTCACTTTAATCATCACTTAGTTAGGGAGATGGTATAATCATTTTAATTAAAATATTTGCATATTTAAACTACTTATAGGGCTTCTTGCATATTGAATTAATGCTGGGTGCCCGAAAAATGATCGACGATTTAAAAAATGAATTTTAAAAAAGGAAGAAGATTGAAATGCATGGTTTACAGTGCTATACTTAAGAAACTAGTTGCTTATACTCTAAAGTTTAAAAATTAGTTACAAAGATTAACAACAGATGGTGCTGCTAAGTAAAAAAACTATAAGACAATGGTTTTAAATTAACCATTATCTATAGTATAGTTACAACGTAGTTCATAAATCTGAAGACAAAATTATCACACCCTTTCATATATATTTCAGTTGCAATGATCTGATATATGGCAATAAGCATGATTCCATAGTTTTTATTCAGTAGCGCCATCTGTTGATCAACATTGAAACTAATTTTTAAATTTGGCGTTAGCGATTTATAATTGCTTAAGCAGAGCTCAATAAACGATTATTACTCTTTTATTTGGCTTTTCTTTGATTTATTTTTTAAATTGCCGGTCAGTTTTGAGACATCCAATAAGTCATTCTTCATTTAGGAGTTTGAAATACAACACTGTACGACAACAGATAGATATTTTAAATACATGATATGTATAAAATAATACATTATGTAAGCAATAAGGTTATGGTTATATATGTTTTAAGAATACTGCATATATAAACAATAAAACATGAAAAAAGTTTCATAATGATCACTTTTAGTGAAGTTAGCATGCAAATTATAAAAGTAAATATTTTTTTAAATTTTTAGATCTCAGAAAGCCTTTTTACTTTAAGGCTTGTTAATAACCTTCAAGATCTCACTTTGAAAAATTTCGTTATGTAAGCAAAATTATTTTACATCATACACGTATTCATAGCACCGATGATTAGCATAAATGAATTTCAAGCAATGATATTAACCCTCTGAGTGATCAATAACGGAATAATATAGTATATATATATATAATTTTTAATGAGTAGCTAAAAAAATGATAATAACCATTGCAATTTTCAGCATTTTTTTATAGATTTATCTTAAGTTACTAACAGAAGTGTGAAATTTTTTAAGCACTCTGTTTTATTTAAATATTCATGAGTAAACTTCGAAAAAATATGACCTGTATATGATTAGAAATGATACTTATTCTTATAAACATTTCTTGTTTTGGGACTCTTTAACCAATAACATCTTTTAAATTATTTGCTAGAAAATTTCTTTTTCGAAAGAAATTGAAGTGAATATAATGCATTCTGCCACGACAAATACTAAGATAATAGAATATGAGAATAATAGGCTCATTGTCCCAAATAAAATACTAAATAATATACATTTTTGGGGTTACAGATTGATATTAAAGAAAAGAATAGAAGAAACAGAACTGTTATCGAATCTAACGAATTAATTTTGAGGAAGGTGAGGTCAAAAAATTTGAAATCTGTTTGATTGACAAAGTGTACAGAAGAGTTAAAAGGATACTATTAGAAACACCTCCAAGTTTTACCAGGCGATCAAACTTTAAATTTTTTTTATCACGCCTTTTTTAATTTGTAAATCGAAAATTTTTGACAGCGTTTTTGTTTCGATTCCGTTTCAGATAATTTTTTATGATCCCTAGTATGTAAACTTTTTAAACTTATTTTTCACGAAGAATTTAATAACACAAATTAAAGGGGTTGACTAGGCATTTTCAATATTTCCTTAAATTATTAATGAAGGATTGGTTGGAGCTAAAAAAAATATAACTAAACGTCCATGTTTAGATAGTGCTTTAAATGAGGAAGATTTAAAAGCATTGATTATAGCAGAAAAACTAACTGCTGTAAGCATGTGAAATTATAAATGGAGCAGTTTCTAATATGGTATAGTCAAGAAGATTATGTTAGAAGAATTATAATGTGTGATTACTGCGATTACCCAGTAAACTCCAAAACTAAAGGAGAATGACTTGTTTAAAGAAATTTAGTAGCGAATAAAGGAATTCTATAGAGGAAGAGTACAGTTGCTTGAGAAAATTTAGTAACTCGCTTGAGAAAATTTAGTAATAAATAAAGGAATTCTATAGAGTAAGAGTCACTTGCCTGAGAAAAGTTAGTAACAAATAAAGAAATTTTATAGAAAAAGAGTACACTTGCTTCAGAAAATTTAGTAACAAATACAGGAATTATATATAAGAGTGTTTTGTAATAAAAGTTAGAAACAAATAAATGAATTTTATTGAAAAAAGGTGATTTGTTTGAAGAAATTTAGTAACAAATAAAGAAATTCTGTATAAGACGAATGATTTGTTAAAAGAAATTAAGTAAAAAATAAAGAAATTTTATAAAAGACGAATGATCTGTTAAAAGAAATTAAGTGACAAATAAAGAAATTTTCATAAAAGACGAATGATTTGTCAAAAGAAATTAAGTAACAAATAAAGGAATTCTATATAAGACGAATGATTTGTTAAAAGAAATTAATTAACAAATAAAGGAATTCTATATAAGACGAATGATTTGTAAAAAGAAATTAAGTAACAAATAAAGAAATTCTATATAAGACGAATGATTTGTTAAAAGAAATTAAGTAACAAATAAAGGAATTCTATGTAAGACGAATGATTTGTTAAAAGAAATTAAGTAGCATATAAAGAAATTCTATATAAGACGAATGATTTGTTAAAAGAAATTAAGTAACAAATAAATTCTATAGAGGAAGCGTGTTACAGGTGGAAGAATCTTTTTGGAGGAAGAGCGAATAGTTGAAATTTTGTTGCTAATATGGTACTCATAAATTAGGAATTAAGTTAAAATTTAAAGTTACGTCATCAATTACTAATTTTCTGCAGTTCGAAAATAAAACTTTTATTTGTATTCAGTTTTAATTGCTGCATTCAAAAGCCTTAAAATTTATTCGTTAATCACGTACTACGATTTTATAGCGTATCTCAATAAATTTAAATTTGTCTTCTAACATTTAAGGAAATAAACCACCTTTTGCTTTATGCTTACGGTAACAGTAACTTGTTTAGTTATTGAAATACTTACTTAAGTTATTGAAATACGTACGCACTTTTTTTTCTTGCAGTAACGAAAATATTATTGAAAATATTATTTCTAGTAGTAGAAGAATTTTTTTTTTAAAATTTTGAACAAAACAATTAATCATAAATTTCAAGGTCAGAGTCTAACAAAATAGATCGTTCAGAGGGTTGAATAATATATGTGAAAATATTTTAAAAAAGCTCAGAATTAAATATTATTAAACAAGTAAAGAATTGTAAAAATTGAAAGCGAAATTTGGGAGAAAATATTCTTCAAAATCAAAATCAGTTGCCTACGACACTATTATAGAATAAAATGCCACTGTTGAAATTCAGTTTAGAGAGAACATTTTTTTTTTCAATAAATTAAGTATTTTATCACTATAAATTGAAAATTTAATATTTGAGAATATGCTCTTAAATTAAAAGGAAAATTATATATATTTAAAAAAATATAGAAATATGCTTATTTTAAATATTTGAAATTTTTTTTTTGAAAATTAAATATAAAATGGACGTTAGAAATTTTGTTCAATGGGCAAATAAGTTCATGATAGAAATTTCTGACTAGAAGAGATGATTTTAAATTTTTATACAGTTGGAAAATCATGTAGCCCGCATTTGAACAAAAATTCAATATATTTAATTTTTATTTATTTTTTACTATGCTTTACAAGGAATATTACTTATATTTTTCTGCCATGCTTTATATAGCAAAATAACTTGAATTTTATAAATTTTTTTGCCATGTTTTTCATAGCAAGATTACTTAACTACGGCAAAAGTGTGGTTAATAACGAAAAAAAAAATTCTTTCAAGAAGAAGCTGAAAATCGTAAAGCCACTTTTTTTACTTATTCTAGCTACGTTATTGTTAATTTTGTGATTTTTCGAAGTGCTAATTTTTCCCAAAATATTCTTTCATTTCAAAAATATTTTTCGAAAAATAACTATAACACTTCCGCTAAGTATTGTTTTCTCTAAAAAATACTTAACTAAAAAATTTTAGAATCTTTAACTTATCAAATAAATTCGGAAATATTAACAATTTTCTGATAAAAAGAAACAACAAAATCAAATCGCTTAGAAGTCACCAGAAAAGTTGTTTTAAAGCAATTATTTATGTCTGCAGTAGCAGCTATATTCAACTGATTTTGATTTTAAAGTTTACATCTCACATATTTGAGCTGAAACGGCATTAAATACTGAAATGGAGTTACTGAAATCAAATGCAAACTGAAATTCATGATAGCTGATCAAAAGCATTTTCATCCAAGCTCTGCAACCAATTAAAAATCATCATATTTCTTTCATATTTTGACAGAGGTTTGCCTTTATCACGTTCAATGTCTTTCACTGTTAAGCTGAGTGTTTTATTAGCTCCATGGAACCCCACAGCCGAAATTTGCAATTCATGTCTAATAGAACGACCAAGTTCAGTAGAAATATGGAATTGTGGTAAAGGAATATTTGGGGCACCCGATGTAGCTAAATTGGACGAATCATCCCCTGGAACTCCACTAGTTGAAGAGGTTGGAACAGGAACTGCTATCGATGGCAGATCCAAACTAAGTTCACTACGGGTTAAACGCTCTAAAGCTTTGTAAGTGGACTCAAGACGCCTTCGAATATACATCTGGCGGACCTTTTTATTGATGGCACGGACGAAATCTATGGCCGTCATCTCAGGGTGTTCAGTGGCATAGCCTGCGAGGGTTTGAGGTGATGGAAGTTGAGAGGTTGTTGACATATCGCCAACTGCTACCCAGGTTGAACAAGAACGAGATGTATACTCCAGCCTTCCATAAGACATATCATAATGTTTCCAACTATTCAGAACCATTTCAGATACGGACGACCTTAAATTTTCTTTTTCACCTCCTATAACTACATTTTGATCTAAATCACTTGTACTAAAACTTCGCATCAAACCTAGCATGGAAGACAAAGCCCCACAATTGCGAATTACTTCGTTTTCTTCTTCATATAATACATCATCTGCTACTCCTCTTTTTGTTCCATACTGCTCTGAAGGTACCTGAAGAAGACTAGCATTGTTCCCACGAGTAAGTTTTGTTTTCCTTGCTACCCAATTACCCACACCACCATCCATAATAATTGGGCTCCGACGATCTTCTCCAGAATCAGCACTATCAGCAGATGAATGGTTCTTTTGCCGAAACATACTGCTACGCAATCGGCCTATTTCAGATCCAAGACTTGACAAAGACATGAGTGATAAATCTGTCGCAAAAGATTCGTGGCTTGGAGATCTTGGTATTCCAGAATTGGAAGAATTTGTCGGAGGAGGGGATGAAGATCCCAATGGAAGAATCGATGGTACAGATACTGGTGAATACGATACTGTTTCGTTATTATTATCTGACTTGACTTTACTCATGACGCGATTAACGAAACATAGTACTCATGCTGTATAACGTAAATAATAAAAGCTATTTTTTCACTAATGTTACATAACTTTGTAAATTTAATAATAAATTCTCAAGTCATTAGTTTTAGTTGCGAATAGGTAGGTAAAATTTTAAATTGGATCCTAAGACTACGGTTTCTAAAGTTGATGAAATATATTTCATTTTTTTCATAGTGTGTTCATGGCTGTCATCTCTTCAGTTGCAAAACTTCTGGCAATGAAACACTGCAAAATAGAAAAAAAGTACAAATTAGACTTTGAAGTTATTTTGCATTAACTAATTAATGAAAACAAATAAAAGGAAGGTTTACACAATAATAACATGGGAGAGCTTCACAAAGTGTTAGCAAATTTTAAATTTCACACTTTGCATATACAGGGTGTTCCGTAATAACCACCTTTAACATATATTTTTCCGGAATTATTTGATTGTCATTGACTAATTATCAACAATTTTTGGTAATTAATTATTTACTGCAATATGCGAATAAGGCTCAAACCCTTCATATGGCTACTTGTGATTGACACTTTAGGGCAAGGTTTCGTCATGCTCATGCTGACGTCATGCTCATGCTGCTGTGTTTATACTAGATGTCTCCAAAATGACGAACTGATTAGAAAAATAATTCTTTATCACTAACTCTGTAAACTAGTTATAAAGTTCGCCAAAAGATGTCGCTGCTGAGTGAGAAAAACTATTAAATAATGCTTTTAAAACAAACACTATTTGAACCAGCAAGACGGTACAACCATAGAGCGTAGAAAGTTGGCTTCTGTCTTCTTACTTTTTTATAACCGATTTTTCAAATTACTGGTTATTTTGGGACAATGTTATAGAAATTAAGTCTTAAATACTATGCATAGTATACCTCGAAAATAATATTCTGTGATAAGAAAAGCTTGTTAAACTCTAACATATAAATATTGAGAATGACAAGAACAAAGGATAAATTAAAATTATAAAACACTAGTTTGTAAATGGTACTGAACAGTATTCACGTTCTGCTACAGACAGTTTTTAAGTTTTGCTCTCAAATAAACTTGTTTTCAATGTGTTTAACCCCTCTTTTGGTGCAACTGATTTAAAAAATAATTGGCCATAGTTTAAAAATGTTCCTGTTGTTTTGTTTCTTAAATATTAGTTTGTGACTCGAATGTGCAATTTTTGCACAAAATTTTCTATAAGGAGAGATTTTAAACAATGTATATAAATTGCAGTTAATTCATAATCACCTGTATAATATTATGGGTTAAATAAAATAAAGATGTAAGAATATGAAAAATAGCTCAAATAACGTTATATAAAGAGACTTATGATCGTTTTGATACAATATCAAGTATTTTTTTTAGTGCCGAAATACAGAATACAGTTCATTTTTCAGTGTCGAAATACACAATTATGTTTCGACACTGAGAATTTCAACATTGAAAATTATTCATTTACTTTAATGATGTTCTTTTAGGTAGAAAAATATCGCCAAATTGGTAATTTTTAAAAAGTTTAATAAATATTTAAGCGCTTTGCATGTTTTAAGGTTTAAATAATTCTCATCAAGATAGTATGCATAGTTAAAAATTATAGCTTTGCCTCGCGTTTAAGATTGTAAAACAGCGGATTCTTTTATTTTCCTTCGAGAAAGAACTTAGAAAAAAATCTGTTATGAACTTCATCTAAGAAGAGAAATTAAAGTCACGGAGGGTCGTGGAATAGAGCGTTTGCCTCCCAATGAGGTGCCCAGGTTCGAATCCCACCCGTGGCTGGTTGGTACGAATTCTGCACCGGCTTTCTTCAGCCACAGTGCTGACGCAAAATATCCTCAGTGGTTGACGGATCATGGATTAGAGTCCCGTTGCCGTTTGGCAAACCATGGTAGGTTTTCCTCTCCCTGTAACAAAAATGCGGGTTAGTTCCCCCCAAAAGTCCTCCACGATGGCAAATTTCTCCCAATACTCTATTAAGAAGTTCTCTTGTCTTCTAGATTTGGTTCAAAATTACAAGGCTACAGAATTGAACATTGGTAATTGGAAACCCAAAATCGGGTGCGTAGTTACGATGGCTATAAAAAAAATGAGGTTGAGCCATTGTGGCTCAGAGAATAGAACTTTCGCCTTCCAATGAAGTGTCCCGGGTTTGAATCTCAGCTCTATCTATTCGATAAGAATTCCGCACCATGCTCACACCGACCACAGTACTGGCGTAAAATATACTCAATGGTAGACAGATCAAGGGTAAGAATCCCCTTACAGTGAAGCTGACAGTGGGAAGTTTTCGTGGATTTCCTCTCCATGTAACGCAAATACGGGTAAGTCCCATCAAAAAGTCCTCCACGAATGCTAGTTTGTCCCAATGCTTGATAAGGAATTCCCTTGTCTTCTCGGTTGGGCTCAAATTGCAAGGCTGAGTAGAAAATTGATAGTCGTGAGCTCAGAATTGGGTGGGCTGTTCAATGCCAGTTATAAAGTAAAAAGTAAAGAATTTAAATTAAAGGCTTTTTAAAAAGTTTAATAATTTTTTTTGAATATTGAAGTTATTGCCCCTTTTAATTGTCCAGACTATTCTTCTGTATAAGATAGTATATTTTAAAATTAAAACTTTCTTTAATTCCGTTCAAACTGCGGGTTTTCTATTTCTCTTTACAGAAGAGTTTTGTATACAGAATCCTCAACACACTGTTCTATAAGTTTCTTAATCCTAAAAAGAAGATTAGAAAAGAAACGCTACCTTAAAACTAAAAGAAAATGATGCCCTGCTGTTCTCAAAATAGATGGATTTTTTCCCTTTTTATGTAGGGTGGGTAATATGATAAAAAAATACTAATAAAAACAAGTATCCACTAAATTATAAAATCAATATTTCATCAGCAGTCAATCTAGTTCCCTAAATTTATTTAGGTGATTCTTTAACTCTGTTCAAATTGCTGGGTTTTCTATTTCCCTTTGCAAAAGAGTTCTGTTACAGAATCCTCAACAAATCTATAAGCTTCTTAAGCATAAAAAATAAATAAAGATAAAAGAAAAATTAAAACGCTACCTTAAAGCTGAAAGAAATTGATGCCCTGTTCTCAAAATAGATGGATTTTTTCCCTTTTTATGTATAGGGTGGGTAATAGGGTAAAAAAAGAAATAATAAAAATAAGTATCCACTACATTATAAAATCAATATTTCATCAACAGTCAATCTAGTTCCCTAAATTTATTTAAGTGTAAGATATTTTTCTAAGACCAAATATTGCACGAAAATAAGACTGAGTCTTGCTATTAAGAAGCAAAATGGAAGTAAATAAAATCGAAAAAAAAAAAGAAATACGTAATAATGTAAGCGATGAAACATAAGTTTCTTAAGCATAAAAAATAAAGATTAAAAAATAAATAAATAAAACGCTACCTTTAAACTATAAGAAAATGATGCCTTGTTCTCAAAATAGATGGATTTCCCCCCCCCCCTTTTAAGTGGGGTGGGTAGTAGGATAAAAAAAATAATAAAAATAAGTATCCACTACATTATAAAATCAATACTTCATCAACAGTCAACCTAGTTCCCTAAATTTATTTATGTGTAAAATATTTTTCTAAGACCAAATATTGCATGGAAATAAAATTGAGTTTAGCTATTAAGAAACAAAATGGGAGTAAATAAAATAGAAAAAAAAGGAAAAATAATGTTAGCGATGAAACATCAATTAATTAAAATTTGCTTGACATTCCCTTTAGGGTAGCTTATTGACATGTTTTTTTAATAGCTCTATTAATCAAGAAAGTTCAAAATTTTTGTTTAAAAGTATGACGTTTTGTTTGCCAAGCTTTCAAAAATTAGGATTTTTCTCATCAAGCGGGATTAATTTAGCTGCTTTAATTTATAAATTTATAATTAATTATGTTAAGTAACTCATCTCTTAATTTTTGGATGTAGAGATTAAGTCAGGTACTAAGTTGAATTAATTAGGCGTAAGCAACTAATACTCAAAAGAAATACTTTAGCAAAAATACTTAAAAAAAAAAAAAAAAACGGACTAGGTCAGTTGGTTATAAAATAATACTACAAAAGATAATTTGAAGCACAGATTATGCATTAGGATATTTAATGATATAAAATTTGTCACGGCCCATTTGAAGAGAGTATTTATAATAATTAAATTAGAGTTTTGTTATTTAGAGTAAGGATAATTTTTTTCTTAACTCTTCGGCGCTGAGTTTTTCTAAAACATATTTTTCGCATTTTTTTCCATTATTTTGTATTAATTAAGGTCAAAATAACTGAAAAGTAATATATTTAGCACTTTAATAATTTATGGTTACAAAATACAACCTTAGACACCGGTGTCTTTTTCTGCGTTAAAGGTAAAATCCTCTAAACACGGCTCATTTCCAAGCAGTATTTTTTTAAATTTGCACTTATTTGCAATTATTTAGATCTAAGCGTATTCTTCAAAACTCTTTCGCGAAGGGAAAAAAAACACTATTTTAGTTTTTTATATTCGAAGCAAAATTATATATGCCATCTTATTTAAAACAATTGTTAAGACATTATAACGTACTAATAAAAAAAATATTTTGTAACGAAATAATTAAAAAATGTAACTTTTTTTAAAAAGAAAACACCGACTTGATGAAATTTTTCCCTTTACATAAAAATCATTAAGTGTTTTTCGAATCTCTTTCGCAAAGTAAAATAAATAAATAAATAAATAATAAATAAATAAATAAATAAATAATAAATAAATAAATAAATAAATAAATAAATAAATAAATATATAATAAATAAATAAATAAATAGAATAGTGCCTTACACTTGAGGTGAAATTATAATTTCAAACTAATGATATCATCTTGCCCTAAAAAATTATCCAGGCCTTAGAACGGACATTTTGAAAGAATATTAAACTTTTTTTTCTGAAAACCTCAAATTGTGCGAGATTTTCCCCCTAAATGAAAATTATTAAAACCAATAAATATTTCTCAATTTTCACAAATTTTTATCATCAGAAACAATGCTGGATATCTTTTCAATTTTGAGAAGATTGAATTACAAACTCTTTTCATCTTTATGTTGACATTTTGCGCCATTTTTATGTCACTTTTTAAGTATTAAAAACTAAATCATAAAAGCTTTTCAATTTTAGAAAATAGTGTCATTTCTTCATATTGACATGCGCGCCATTTTCACAATTAACTTACAGAGCGCAGGGTTAAGATAAGCTGAACTTGACCTAACAGTGATGAATAACTGTTGCTAACTCTAGACAGTTATGAAAACAGCATCTTATTTGCAAAACAGCGTTATTTTATCTGACGACAAAGTCAACGAAAAACAACAAAAAATTCAGTAAATTGTTCTCAATTTTTTTATTTTTTTGATGAGCCCATGAAATGCAATGGGGTCACGTTTTAAATATTAAAAAATTTGATCATAAATGTTTATTTTTTCATGAAACCGTGGCTTTACTTTATTTTGACATTATGTTCCACTTTCATAAATGGCATAGGGGACTCTGTCTTAAGATTTACAAAACTTTAAATAACAGTCATGCTTATCTGTTATCAACAATGATTAAAATAACATAATTTTTAATAAAAAGCATTGTTTTTACGACAAAGTCTTCAAAGAACGAAAATGATTAATTTTAATACTTCATTAGAGCTAAGTCTTATTGCAACAAAAATAAAATTCTCCACATTATTAGCAAATAACAAGTAGGAAGCCGTGGCTTTACTTCATATTAATATTATGTACCATATTCATAAATTGGATAGAAGACGCTGCCTTAAGATTTGCAAAACTTAACCTAACAGTCATGCTTATCTGTAATCAACAGTTATTAAAATAATATAATTTTTACTGAAAAAGTTTTTTTTTTAAAGACAATGTGTTCAAAAAACGAAATTAACGAAAATTGATTTTAATACTTAATAAGAACTAAGTCTTACTGTAACAAAAATAAAATTCTCCACATAAGTAGAAAATGTCAAGTAGGAAGCCGTGGTTTTACTTCATATTAACATTATGCTCCATTTTTATAACTGGCACAAAAGACGCTGATTTACAAGACTTAACCTAACAGTCGTTTATTTGTTCACAACAATTATAAAAATAGCATATTTTTCACAAGAAAACCTTTTTTTTTTTAATGACAAAACTTTCAAAGAACTAAAATGTTTAATCTTAATACTTAGTACATGTTGCAATAATACAAGTCTTATTGCAACAAAACAAAACTCTTCACATAAGTTGGAAACATCATCATATTACAAATATCACAGGACAATATTTTTCTTTCGTCACATCTGATTTTGACAAGTAGAGCTTAATATCAACTGATGCAGTAAGGAAAAATACTGATTTCTTGGGTTTATTTGTGCTGACACTGAGCCTGTGAATAGTGCCAGATGGCGATCTCTGACGCAGGGATATTCTTAAATTTATATTTATGATACATTAATGCTTTCTTAATGCCTTGGAAAACTTAAGGGATATAATCTTATTTGGTATTTGTCATTTTAGATTTTATCTTTTGAGCTATGAAAGCGTGTTTAGATCAGATATTTTGTAAAACATCGGTTTTGATACTTATTCGATACGATTTGTCGGATTTTCTTCTTCCATTTTGACGTTCGAATTTGAAGGTCAATAATAAGTTTAAGATTTTATACTTTCTGAAAAATGGAAAGGCGATGTCGAAATAAAATGTGCATTAAAGTAAAATGTTGTACAAGTGAAGTGGTTTTTAAACGCGAAACTTTCAATTTCTCCTAGCTATAAATTAGCACAATTTTCTAAGGCTTATTATTTTTATTGCATAACCGTCGTTGAACAGTCAATTTTTGGGTTAACGGCTACTAATGTTCAACTCCGTAGCCTTGTAATTTTGAACCCAATCCAGAAGACAGGGGAACTCCTGGTTCAAGTATTGGGAAAAATTAGCCTTCGTGGAGGACTTTTTGATGGAACTAACCCTCATTTGCGTTACATAGAGAGAAAAACCACCCACGATTAGCCTGATGGCAAGGGGACTCTAACCCAGGATCTGTCTACCAGTGGGCCCTGTGGTCGGTGCGAGCCAGGTGCGGAATTCGTATCTATAAGCTATTGCTGGGATTCGAACCCGGTTCACTTTATTGGAAGGCTAACGTTCTATCCCCTGAGCCACCACGGCTTAAGGCTTATTTTTGTCAAAGGTCAAGATTTTTTATTTATTACTTTTTTATTTTTCACTTAAAAAAATAATAATGTTTTATTGCAGTTGACCAATGCTTCTGCCAGCTTCTTACTGTTATTATTTCACTATGAAGCTGCTAATTATACATAGTTAAAATAAAATATTTGAAACTTTTTTTTAGAATCGAAACCAGTTCAATTAAATTGTTATCTGAAATTATGTTTTTGTTTACTTTTATTTCCCTTTGCTTTTATTTTCTTTATCGTGTACCATGCTTTTCTTGGAAATAAAAAAAAAATTTTTTTTTGACCGTTTTTAAATTTTTTTATTCATTGAAAATTTTTTTTTATTTTCATGAGTTTTTTTAAATTTTATTTCTTTGCTATTTTCTACTTTTTAAAAAAAAATTCCGTGTTTTGCTAGTTTTAGTTTTATTTATATTCAAAATTAAAATACGCATAAGTATTATATTAATTTCATCAGGAAGAAAAAAATCAATCAGCTATCACTATTTATTTATTTTAAGTTAGTGACAATATTTGAATCTGAAATCAATTTGATTCTCATTCCAGCTAAATGATTAAAGATATATAACGTCTATGCGAGTGCGGGTTCATATCTCGCCGAGGGCACAGCTGCTTATTTCTGTTTTTTAATTGCCAGGTTTTATTTTATTTTACATCTGTCGTTTAAGAGCCGACCCGATTTTGAGTTTACAACTATTAATGTTTAATTCATTTACTTTGCAATTTTAAACTCTACCCAGAAGACAAGAGAACTCTTGGATCAAGCATTTGGACAAAATAGCCCTGTTGGGGCGACTTTTTGATGGAACTAATCGGAACGTTATACGGAGAGGAAAACCACGAAAACCTCTCACTGTTAGCCTGACCTTCAAAGGGATTCTTACCCATGATCCGTCTACAACTGAGAATATTTTGCGTCAGCACTGCGAACCGAGAGCAGAATTCGCATCAACCAGCCACAGCTGAGATTCGAACCTGGTGCGCATCATCGGGAGGTAAACCTCTGAGGTACAGCGGTTTAATTCTGAAGTTTATCATTAGCATAAATAATAGAAGCACGATTATCGCTGTTTAAAAATCATATCGTTTCACTGGAAAAATGAAACAGATTAAATTTTAACATCTCTATTTATTTATTTTCATGATCTTCAGAGATTAAAAGCAACTGTCGATTTTGTGGTATAAATCGTATTTATTATTATTATTTTAAGTCAATGCCTTCAGAAACTTTTTTTGAAACTTCTGATTTGGAGAACGAAACATCAATTTTGTCTGATCTCACATGAACAATAGTCAATTGGGGGCCAAATGGCCATAGAAAGAGAGGAAACCCGAAAATCAATTTTTGCTCAAAAAAGTCGGATGCATATTATGCTGCACCAAACTCGTTGTAAATACTTAAGAAAATATGCATAACCGGGCAATTAACTATATATGTAATACAAAACAAAAGGGAGAAGAAGGACGATGAAAGGTTACTAGGGAAGCTATATCCACCACTATACATGACGCATACACATACACATACAACAACACATACACATACAACATGATTGAATTAAGTATTTTTAGAATACTAATATGTCAGGGTAGATATGTTTGTACTGTTTTCCCAATTTAAATACTATAATCATCAACCTGTTCTTTGGAGGAAACTGCTAGTTTTTATTTATTTATTTCATTTCACTATTTCTTCTTCCTTTTTTTTTTTTTTTTTTTTTTTTTTTTTTGGCTAAGTGCAATGCGGTAAATGTATTAATTGCCAATTAATTTTGGATTAATCGTCACTAATTGTTTTGTTATTTCTTCAAAAAAAATAAATAAAAAGTTACTTCAAAGGTCAAGGTGACACTATCCCCGTCAATGTAAACCTATATCTTTTCAAGGTCAGTCTCTTATTTAGGTCTGGATAAGGTCAAAGGCTACGATTGATGCTTCCCACATCGATCTTAGATGATCAGAAGAATAAAAAAAAGGATAGCTCAATTTTTATTTAAAAAATAAACTTAACATATGATTACAAAAAGAAAAGAAAAAAAATTAAAAAGGTGGGGGAGAGATCGATCGCCGAACAAGCGTGGGTTGTTAGACATAGCATTCTTCTTCTAGTAAGGCGCGTGCGCTGAACATTTGGCGAGACGTCCCCTTCATTGATTTGCTGTCTACTTAACGTTAACTCTGAATGCTGAGAAATTGGGGGGACGGTCACAAATTGCTCGCTTACTTCTCCTTCGGCAATCGATCTCGCTTGAATACAGGTTCATTTTATTATGATTGAATTTCCGCTAAAGAGAATTGAATTCTGCTATTAAGCATCAATGGTTAAAATCTAATATGAATTCTATTGGCTTATGTATTGTTTTGTCTATTCTAATAATACTGAAATAATTTTGGATGATTGATTCAAACAATATATGGAGAATATTTTCCACTCTCCCTCATTATATTTATTATATATATATATATATACAGTAGGGAACCGATTATCCGGAACGATCGGGACCATCGCTATTCCAGATAACTGATNTATATATATATATATACACACAATAGAATAGATAGCACAATACAGAGAAGGACATCACAAAGAATACATCCAGGGTAACAGCAGGATTCGAACCCGCCACCTCCACTCTTAACAGAGAGTTTGGCGGGTGATACAGCTTGGCCAGGGTGGCCCCCATATACAATCATACAAAGGCATATACATAGTCGTTACGCTGACGCAATCGGTTGAGGTGTCGCCCACACTGCTGGTTGGAGAGCTGTTGGTAGTGAGTTCGATCATGGCAGCCTGCAAAACAGCCGACGTGTTTACGCAGAAAGATGCGCGTTAAATCTGGCGTCGCTGAAAGTCCTCCCATTGGTCCCGAGGGAGGGCGGTATTGGTCCTCGTTAAACTGTTCTACCGTAAAGTACTCGACTTCGCGTGCAGGTTGTCCGGCTGCCGTAGCGGGGGCGCCATCCCCTCTGCAGAGGAACAAAATTGTGATGGCATATCCTTGGATCATCCTCAGGAATGTTTCCCAGACCGTCGCCAATAGCCCATTGTGCAGCTCTAGTGCGACGTAAATGAACTACAACAACAACTTTAGTTTCCAAAAATTAGTTGTTAAATTTTCCCGCCACGACAAGCTAAATCAAATTGACTTTAGAAGCAATGAATACTTCAAAGTATATATCTTTTTCAAAATTTTGCTACAACTATAAAACAATTTCCAGACCTTGCTTAATCAAAATGTATCATGTCAGAAGAGGCTGTTGTTGCACATACACAGTTGTTAGAAAATTGGACTCCGGTCCAGAGAGGCCAGGGTTCGATCCTCGGTTCCGCTAAGACCCACCGAGTACATACGTGCTCGTAAAATTTGAGGTATCGAAAGTCCTGTGGTCGATCACTGAGTAGTGAAATTGGTACAGGGATCTGGAGAAAATTTCCTTCCCCTTCAGATCTATGGGTAAATTGAGGAAGTGGCCTCACAAATGAGATCTCCTCTGAGAGGAATCAAAATTGTGATGGCATGTCTTCTGCTACTCCTCAAAGATGCTTCCTATAAAAGTCAAGGAGCAAGTATTGGGAAGTATTTGTCTTCGTTGAAGACTGTTTGATGAAACTAACCCGCATTTGCGTTACATGGAGAGGAAATAAACGAAAACTTCCCACGGTCAGCCTGACTGCAAGGGGACTCTACCCATGACCCGCCTACTACTGAGAATATTTTTTGTCAGCCCTGTGGTAGGTGCGAGGTGGAAAAAATATTGTATTGACCAAATATTGCCGGGATTTAAACCCGGGTCACTACATTGTGAGGCAAGCGCTCTATCCCCTGAGCCACTTCGGCTTCCGTTCTTCGTATTATGCACACGACTCTTCCTATCTATGTATAACTATAAACAAAAAATACCCCACATAAGGGGCCTCCCTAGCCGAGTGGTATCGGCCGCCAAACGCTGTGTGTAGCAAGAAGGTAGCTGGTTCGAATCCCACTGTTACCCTGCATGTATTTTTGTGCTGTCTTTCTCAGTATTGTGCTATCTGTCCTCCTACTAAGGTTTACAAGCAGGCCTTCATTGGGCACACAGGCCTACAAATGTATTTTGTACTAGTAATTGTTGTTGTAGTTTACTTACGTCGCACTAGAGCTGCACAATGGGCTAATGGCGACTTGAAGCATCCCAGAGGATGATCCGAAGACATGCCATCACAATTTTGATCCTCTGCAGTAGGGATGGCACCCCCGCTTCGGTAGCCCAACGACCTGCACGCGAAATCGAGCGCTTGACGGTGGAACAGTTTAACATGGACCAATACCACACACCCTCGGTCCCAACGCAGGCTGATCCAAGTGGTCACCCACCCGCACACTGACCGTAGCCAGTGATGCTTGACTTCGCTGATCTGCTGAGAACCGTGTCTTAAGGATCAGTCCACTGCGGAACAAGCCTTAATTGAGCACACAAGCCTGCAAATGTATATGTAATTCCAATAAACCAATAAAAAACCCAAGTAATTTTGAAGTTAGTTTGACGACTGCATCTACACTATCGTTAGTATACTTGATAATGTAAGAACTTAATTAACCTCAAAATTTATTGAGGTTGAATTGTTAACACGTTTCTTTCCGTTTTAAACTCTTCCATTTACAGCAAAAAATTTGTATAGATACTCGAAAAAAAACATGTGACCCTATCAGAAATTTTTCAAAGAAGTAAAACGATCCATTTTGGGTAGAAATTACAAAAATCGCCACGAGTTTCTTTGGAGCGACTGTATTTTCAGATTTATTAAAAATTCTATTTAAGCCCCTTAAAGATACTATCAGTATTGAACGCTCTAGGGCAATTACCACATACCTTGAAGGGTATGGTACTTTTAGTTGCGGCGCACTAGAGCTGCACAATGGGCTATTGGCGCTCTGAAACAGCCGCGAGGAAGATCTGGAGATAATACATATGTCACATACCGTTTTGCAGAGACTACGCATTCACCCCCCATCCACCCATTTGCAGATCGTAATTTCGACTTGAACCAAAGCATGATTAATCTCCTATCCAGTACCCGTAGAGGCACTGATTTGTTATGGGAAATTGGAGGACTTTGTGACCCCAACAGATTTAGCGTGCACCAGTCACCATTTTATAGACAGGGAGTCTTCGGTGAACGGGGATCGAAATCACGACCTCTAGAATATGGGCCCATCGCCCTACCAGCTAGGCTACACCGGTCCAACCACATACCTTGTGAATGCACCCTTGACTTCAACGACTAAGCCCGACGCGATTTGAAAGAGATCTCGATAGATATGTCCGTCTTCAAGAATTCAATAATTCATCGGTTGCCGCGCATTGAAAGAACCTTGGCCATAAATTTAATTTCAATAAAATCAAAATTCTTTACATTCCTACACTGAGTTATTAGTAAAAATTATTTTTTCCATGAAATTATCTTAAGGTAAACAAGTTTCAACGGTGGATGTAAAAAATTTTTGAATTGCGCTATCGCCTTTGAGGTATTACCAAAAAGTGAAATAAAATTTTTTTATTTTATTTCTTTTCTTATTTCCAATGAGCTGCACAATCGGTCTTGCCGATGAGCAGACCTAGTGCGTTCTCCAGAGGTGGTATCCACTCTTTCAGGACCACCACAATGGGCGAGATACCGTTGGTCATGTTTATTTGGACGTCTAGTTTCTGCCACACTAGATGGCAGCACCGAGACTCTATTTGGATGCTAAAGTGCACTAGGAATTTAATTTTGCCGGAAATGCCAAGAGGTGAAATAAACATTAAGGAGCTGAATTTTTTACTCGGAAACATTGGGAAAAAAAAAGGGGGGGGGGAATAATAAGTAAAAAAAATGACATACAACAGTTTATTAAAAAAAAAAAAGAAAGGTTAATTAAAAAACCGGAAAAAAGATGTAATCTTTTCTTCAGCCCACACGATTATATCCGCAAAACAGAGTGCTTTCTGATATTGTATCAATAAAGCCAAAGCAAAATATATTAATACAATAGTGTGAGGAGCACTCAAAAAAA
>NC_092215.1:19981198-20020840 GCF_043381705.1 Parasteatoda tepidariorum
CTACGAACCATCTTTGGCCCTATACTCGATAACGACAACTGGAGGAAAAGATATAATTTTGAAATATATAGGATCTTTGATGGCGATGATATCATTAAATCTATTAAATTAAGTAGAATGAGATGGGCCGGGCATGTAGTGAGAATGAGCCCAGAACGAACAGCATTGAGAGTCTCTAATGCAACCCCCTCCAATAAAAGGCCAAGAGGAAGGCCCAAAAAGAGATGGAAGGACTGTGTAGATGAGGATTTTGCCATCCTAAAAGTAAAGAACTGGAAAACAATTGCTGGGAGAAGGACAGAATGGGAAAAGCTTCTGAGGAAGGCTCAGGCTCACAAAGGGCTGTCGTGCCAATTCTGATGATGATGACATACTAATGATTCATAATTTCATTTAAACATGCTCTTTGTTCCAGCTTTCTCGAGAAGAGGCTTTTTAAATGTTGGCAAAATTTATCAAAATTCTCAAAAGCTTTAGTTTTTGATTGTCTACCACTCCATAAAACGTTTCAAAAAAAGTGTAGAAGTTGGCAGACCCTTAAATGAGTTAAAACATTAATTTTGAAGGTGTTTGGTAACTTCAAAATACCTTGAAGAAACCCTTTTTTATTTCTTTACAGCAGATTTCGATTCCACTGAGAAAAAAAAACACTCCAATTTTGCTAACAGGTCTTTACATTCTGCAAACAGATGGTGCTGTAATCTCAAAATAATGATAGGATACAATTTAATGGAGATGTCTCCAATTCCAAAAATAAATGTCAGTCCGGAGAAAAAAAATGAACATTAAAAAAAATATTATACGGGTTCAATATTTCGAGAAATATAAATAACACCTAACTAGACTAATTTTGCAAACAGGTCTTTACGTTCTGTGACAAGTGGTGCTGTTATTCCAAAATAGCAATAGGATACAATTTAATGGAGATGTCTCCAATTCCAAAAATAAATGTCAGACCGAAAATAAAAAATAAATAAAAATTAAGTAAAATATTATACGGGTTTAATATTTCGAGAAATATAAATAACACCTAACTAGACTAATTTTGCAAACAGGTCTTTACGTTCTGTGACAAGTGGTGCTGTAATTCCAAAATAACAATAGGATACAATTTAATGGAGGTGTCTACAATTCCAAAAATAAATGTCAGACCGAAAATAAAAAATAAATAAAAATTAAGTAAAATATTATACGGGTTTAATATTTCGAGAAATATAAATAACACCTAACTAGACTAATTTTGCAAACAGGTCTTTACGTTCTGTGACAAGTGGTGCTGTAATTCCAAAATAACAATAGGATACAATTTAATGGAGGTGTCTACAATTCCAAAAATAAATGTCAGACCGAAAATAAAAAATAAATAAAAATTAAGTAAAATATTATACGGGTTTAATATTTCGAGAAATATAAATAACACCTAACTAGACTAATTTTGCAAACAGGTCTTTACGTTCTGTGACAAGTGGTGCTGTAATTCCAAAATAACAATAGGATACAATTTAATGGAGGTGTCTACAATTCCAAAAATAAATGTCAGACCGAAAATAAAAAATAAATAAAAATTAAGTAAAATATTATACGGGTTTAATATTTCGAGAAATATAAATAACACCTAACTAGACTAATTTTGCAAACAGGTCTTTACGTTCTGTGACAAGTGGTGCTGTAATTCCAAAATAACAATAGGATACAATTTAATGGAGGTGTCTACAATTCCAAAAATAAATGTCAGACCGAAAATAAAAAATAAATAAAAATTAAGTAAAATATTATACGGGTTTAATATTTCGAGAAATATAAATAACACCTAACTAGACTAATTTTGCAAACAGGTCTTTACGTTCTGTGACAAGTGGTGCTGTAATTCCAAAATAACAATAGGATACAATTTAATGGAGGTGTCTACAATTCCAAAAATAAATGTCAGACCGAAAATAAAAAATAAATAAAAATTAAGTAAAATATTATACGGGTTTAATATTTCGAGAAATATAAATAACACCTAACTAGACTAATTTTGCAAACAGGTCTTTACGTTCTGTGACAAGTGGTGCTGTAATTCCAAAATAACAATAGGATACAATTTAATGGAGGTGTCTACAATTCCAAAAATAAATGTCAGACCGAAAATAAAAAATAAATAAAAATTAAGTAAAATATTATACGGGTTTAATATTTCGAGAAATATAAATAACACCTAACTAGACTAATTTTGCAAACAGGTCTTTACGTTCTGTGACAAGTGGTGCTGTAATTCCAAAATAACAATAGGATACAATTTAATGGAGGTGTCTACAATTCCAAAAATAAATGTCAGACCGAAAATAAAAAATAAATAAAAATTAAGTAAAATATTATACGGGTTTAATATTTCGAGAAATATAAATAACACCTAACTAGACTAATTTTGCAAACAGGTCTTTACGTTCTGTGACAAGTGGTGCTGTAATTCCAAAATAACAATAGGATACAATTTAATGGAGGTGTCTACAATTCCAAAAATAAATGTCAGACCGAAAATAAAAAATAAATAAAAATTAAGTAAAATATTATACGGGTTCAATATTTCGAGAAATATAAATAACACCTAACTAGACTAATTTTGCAAACAGGTCTTTACGTTCTGTGACAAGTGGTGCTGTAATTCCAAAATAACAATAGGATACAATTTAATGGAGGTGTCTACAATTCCAAAAATAAATGTCAGACCGAAAATAAAAAATAAATAAAAATTAAGTAAAATATTATACGGGTTCAATATTTCGAGAAATATAAATAACACCTAACTAGACTAATTTTGCAAACAGGTCTTTACGTTCTGTGACAAGTGGTGCTGTAATTCCAAAATAACAATAGGATACAATTTAATGGAGGTGTCTACAATTCCAAAAATAAATGTCAGACCGAAAATAAAAAATAAATAAAAATTAAGTAAAATATTATACGGGTTTAATATTTCGAGAAATATAAATAACACCTAACTAGACTCATTTTGTCAACAGGTCTTTACATTTTGTTAACAGATGGTGCTGTAATTCCAAAATAACAATAGGATACAATTAAATAGAGATGTCTCCAATTCCAAAAATAAATGTCAAACCGAAAATTAAAAAAAACATTATACGGGTTTAACATTTCGAGAAATATAAATAACAAGACTAATTTCTATGCGGCAAGGCCGAGGTTGAAAGTGGGAGTCAATTTTAGGTATCAGAATTCGATTTCGGTTATTGACTCTTTAATGACAAAATTCTAATGGGGTAAAGATTGTTTAAAATGGATATGTCTCGGAAAGTATGTGTCAGATTGCAAAAATAAAAATGGATGTGTTAAATATTTTGAAAAATCTAATGACACCTAATTCCATCACACTCTAATTTTTTTAATAAGAGTGACTCTTACAGGGTAGGATCAAGGTCAGAATCAAGGGTTGATTTTGGTGATTCGAATTCTTTTTGATAGTTACCTCAGAAATTCTACTTTTGTAGTTGGAAAATATGTATATGCAATTTGACTCGTTAATGTTATGCCGTTGTACAAGACAAGCAGCATCAGGTATGCTAACCCTATCAAAACACAAAATTTGTGCACAAAATTTGGAATCGCTAGCACAGCTTATCACCTAACTTTATTATAATGCACACATTAAACAATGGTAAATTAAATGTTGGTAAATTAGCAAATATTCCGAATGCTTTAGTTTTCTAACTGCCTACCACTTTATAAAATGTTTTGCTGAAAGCGTAGTAGTTGGCAGCTCCGTAACTTCTTAAAGCCAGTTCAAAATAGCCCAGTGATTTGGGGTTAATGTGGATAAAAACAACTTCCTTTTTTTTAAGAAAAGAAGATTATTTAAAAAGTATGAATTCAAATTAGCTTATCAATCATTTGAAATGATATCTAAGCTATTAAACTTTATTGGGAAGAAAATACAAGATATGTTCCAAATAGTATAGTGATTAGTAAGCTTAATATGATTAATAATCTAATTTTATTAAAATTGTCAGCAATAGCCCCTTCTCCCCTATTATGTTTTTATTTTGGTTCCTTTTCTCATAGCGTTTTAAGTACCTAAGATATTTATCCATTTACTAGTCAATTATTTTCACTAACTCGGCTTAAAATTAAGGCTTTACTTCGTGTTTAAGGCTTTTAAGCTGTGTCTATTTTTATTTTTCTTGAAGAAAAAGAGCTACAACAGCCTTAAAAAGACTAAAAGGCAACATTTATTTCCTTTAGTCTACTCATTAAAATTAAGCTTTCTGAAAGAAAATTAAATCACAGCGAAAGCATGTAGTGGCAGATTGAGCAATAGATTTTATATAAATATAAATGAGACTAGTTCACACTAGTCTCATTTATATTTATATAAAATCTATTGTGGACAATTTTGTTAAATTTGCCCCCCCCCCAAAAAAAATTGCTTATTACTATTTTGAACTCATCTAACATTTTTTAATCAAAATTTGAACGTTTTTCTTGCTTTCGAATGATACATTCGCGAATTTGGATGTTTACACTTTATATATACTCACACTTTATATATTTTTATACATATAGAAAAATAGATATTTTTGTTCATACTAGTACCAATAGTATGGCATGTTATAGTATGGCATGCACTAGTACCAATAGTAGGCATGCTAGAGCAGAGATGCCCACTGCTCCGGATTCGACCAAATATTTTACAGAACGCTGAAGAAATACAAACTAAAATTTGCAGATTTTCCATATTTTGCCAACTTTTTAAAAGGCTCGAGTTGGCTAAACTGTCATAGTGGTGCAATTTATGTTGGCCCCTTTCCCACTCATCGTGAATTTAAGTTCAGTTTGTGTTGAGTCTTTACGGTCAGCAGGCAGTGAGGTTGCTGTGTATGCACTTCAAGCAAATGGAAATAATAAAAGCAGCTTACTCTAAACTAGGTTTGCTTCAAAAACTTTAGTTGCAGTTGTAGATGAGTGAAAATTTTGCTTTCACTCAAGTTTTGACATAACTAATCCATGGCAATTTTTGATTTCTATTTCAAGTTAGATAGTGGTAAATAAAATAAAGCGACAAATCCCAACACGTGAAAATATAAAATTAGACTAATGTAAACCCTTTTTAATTGAGATATTTTTTACAACTACAAAATTGCCCATTTCTGCAATAGCAGACCGGAATGGGTTTACTAATATGCAATTATGTATATAAAATTAAGTACATAGTTACATATTAGTTAGCCCACTATATGTACATAAAATTATGTATCTTTTTTTTATTTCCAATGAGCTGCACAATCGGTCTTGCCGATGAGCAGACCTAGTGCGTTCTCCAGAGGTGGTATCCACTCTTTCAGGACCACCACAATGGGTGAGATACCGTTGGTCTTGTTAATTTGGACGTCTAGTTTCTGTCACACTAGATGGCAGCACCGAGACTCTATTTGGATGCTGAAGTGCACAAGGAATTTAATCTTGCCGGAAATGCCAAGAGCCAATAAGGCACTCCAGGGATCTTTTACATGCCGCATAATCATACGACATGGCCGCTGAGGATTTTCTGCATCCCGAAAATCCGGTGTCTGGGCCGGGGATGTAAATTATGTAGCTTGTGACACATATTTTGCTCTGAAATCAAACTGTTGTTGAAATTTTGACAAAATTAGTAAATAACGGAAGAAAACTGCTATTTAATTTGCATGCAAACTTGCTAGCATGTTTTCATGAAAGCACTTCTTACATTAGTGCAAAAAACAGCAAACGGTTAATTTAAAATCATTACTCTTACATCTAAATCATTGATATGCATGGCCGGGACAGCCAAGTTTGTAAGGCACTGGGCCCATGTCCAAGTGGTGGTGGGTTCGATACCTGCCGGTCAAAGACTCCCCGTGTAGTAAATGGTGACTGATGCATGTTAAATCTGTCGAGTCTCAAAGTCCTCCATGTTCCCATAACAAATCAATTCCTCTGGGGGTACTGAATTGGAGATTGATCGTTATCTGATTCAGGTCAAAATTACGATCTGTGGATGAATGAATGGATGTATGAATGGGTCCGCCCTGTAAACGGGCGTGACGTAATGGGTGTGACAGAAGTCGAATTCTTGGCCAAAGATGTGGCCACTGGAAAGCCAGAACAATCGCATACGAAAGCAAGCAAGTAAGCAAACAAGCAATTAAGATATTTTTTACAACTACAAAACTGCCCGTTTTTGCGATACCAGACTGGAATGGGATTACTAATATGCAATTATGTATACAAAATTAAGTATATAATTACATATTAGTAAACCCACTATATGTACATAAAATTATGTATTCTGTGACACATATTTTGCTCTGAAACCGAACTGTTGTTGAAATTTTAACAAAATCAGCAGATAACGGAAGAAAACTGATATTTAATTTGCATGCAAACTTGCTAGCGTGTTTTCATAAAAGTACTTTTTCCATTAGTGCAAAAAAACAGTGAACGGTTAATTTAAAATCATTACTCTTACATCTAAATCAATGATATACATAAAAGTACGTTATGTTGTTATTTCTAATGTCACTCGCCACGCGGGCAAGCCTGCTTGGTGAAACCGAGCAAATTTAAGGCAGAGTGTGCGTTTCTTGTTTTTCAGTGGCGCCATCTATGACCAAGAATTCGACTTCTACCACACCATACGTCGCCCCCGTTTATAGGGCGGACCCATTCATACATCCATTCATTCATCCCCAAATCGTAATTTTGACCTGAATCAGAGAACGATAGATCTCCAATCCAGTACTCCCAGAGGTATTGATTTGTTATGGGAACATGGAGGACTTTTGCGACTCAACAGATTTAACGTGCATCAGTCACTTTACTACACGGGGAGTCTTCGGCCGGCTGGCTTTGAACCCGCGAACTCTCGGACATGGGCCCAGCGCCCTACCGACCAGGCTATCCCGGCCCCAAATGTAAGCTATTTAAACGAAATGTCGTTGATGAAGGTCTGATTGTACACTGGGAAAGAGAAAAACTGGTATTAAAAAAAATTTCTTTTCCAGTTTACTTTAGCGAGAACAAATGTCCCTAAATATCAAAGCTTAATAAGAGTTACTTTAATTTCTAGGAAACAGTCTCAATTATCCCTTATAATTTTTATTTAGTCCAGGCTCTTTATTCCTCCCACCATATATGAAATTAATGTCCTTAGTGAAATTATGAATGAAATTAATCTCCTTAAATACCAAGGCAATCAAGGCAATCATACCAACAATCATTTTCATTCCTAAGAAACAGTCTTAAATATACGTTATATTTTTTAATTAGTCATGGCTCTTTATTTCACCAGCTAGATATGAAATTAATGTCCTTAAATACCAAGGCTTATTAGCAATCATTTTCATTCCTAAGAAACAGTCTTAAATATACGTTATATTTTTTAATTAGTCATGGCTCTTTATTTCACCAGCTAGATATGAAATTAATGTCCTTAAATACCAAGGCTAATTAACAATTATTTTCATTCCTAAGAAACAGTCTTAAATATACGTTATAGCTCTTAATTTGTCCTGGTTCTTTATTTAACCCGCTTGATATGAAATTAATGTCCTTAATGAAATTATGAATGAAATTAATGTCCTTAATGAAATTATGAATGAAATTAATGTCCTTAAATACCAAGGCTTATTAACAATCATTTTCATTCCTAAGAAGCAGTCTTAAATATACGTTATAACTTTTAATTAGTCCTGGCTCTTTATTTCTCTGCTAGATATGAAATAGTTTTACCACCAGCATTTTCTTTTGCACATTTTCCCAACAATGAAACTGCTCCAGCCTATTTTTAAGTAAAGTAAAATATCCCTGACTGCTAAATTTCTTAACAGCATGTTTATAGAACCACTTCTAACCAAGAAAAAGTAATTAGTGATGAACAGCATTGGAAAATAATTTTTTTCCTGTTACATGAGATTTTTGAGCGGCTCTTATATATTTTCGCGTCACTGATTTATAATCTACAATCTGTTTTTCAACAAGCTACAGTTTTTATGCAATTTAGAAATATTTATAACCAGATTTTTTTTTAAAAAAATTCAGTGCTTCTCTGATGCGTAAGGAGTGGTAGGAAGAAGGTGATAATGCATTTCAGATTATGATGCGATATGTTAATATCATATTTTTTTTGTCGTAGGTGTAACAGAGAAGTGTATATGTATGTATATAAACCTTTCTTTATAAACTATATAAACGTATTTCTATATAAACGTATTTTATAAACTTGTGCACTGAGACAAAAAAAAATCTGTTTGAGAAAAATCTGTAGCTTTTCGAACAAAACTAATTTCAGGTTTGAAATCCCTCATACCTAAACTGAGTAAAATCAGGTACTAGTATAAATGCAACAAAAAAAATTGATTCCCGGTGCAGTTAATTAAGAGATTATTTTTTTCCTTCTGAAAACCGTCTATAATTGAAAAATGATTTTACTGCCAGTTTTTTCTATTGTTCATCTCACTCTCAGGTATGCCTTTAGCACCCCCCTGCCCTAATGCCCTGCCACAAAAAGTGAACTTAAAGTGTAAAACATATATGGGTGATTCTCACGAAATATTACAATTCACTGTCCCTTGCTCCAAGATCTAATACTATAATACTAAAAGAACTTTTTTTAAAAAAATCAATAAATAGCATTGCTGTTAGTATTTTAAAATAACTTTGCACTAGCATTGACTGTTTTGTATAGTTAAATAATTTAATTGAACTTCAAAATGTCATTTTCCTGGCATGTCCCAAACAATGTTTCTAATAATAACTAGCTTCAAAACTTCCTATAAATTTTTCAATATCTAATTTTTTTTTATCTCAATCGATGTAAGCATTTCTAGAATATACGCAGAGGGTATTATTTACAAAAACTTTGTTTAAATTAATTTTTTCTGTCAATAATTTGTTTGTCCCAAGAAAATCTGTCATTTTCCTGGCTACTTTTATTCAGTGGTTTATAACCAAAATGGATAGAGCCAGCAATCAATATGTTATGTTAATAGATTGATTAGATACCCTCCTATATGAACATGTCTTGTTGCATGAATAAAGAACCAATTTTCTGGTTCAAAATCTATTTCAAAAAATTTTTCAAGGTGAGTAGGTTTTTGTGTTGTCATTTTCCTGACTTCTTGAAACCATTAAGAACATAAACTACATAGATTTATCTGAGTTATTTTAAGAAATCATGTTGTTTTCTACAGAATATAAATGTCTTAGGCCAAAATATTTAATTAAAGTAAAGTTATATGCTATAAAATGGCGAATTTGTCATTATCCTGGCTGTCATTTTCGTGGCTTATGAATGTCAGGACATTGAAGTGCTACCAGAATTTTTTTAAACTGCTAATACTGTAAGGAGGGAAAGCAGATATTAACCTAATACCAAGTTTATGTATGATTGTAATATGCTTGGACGTAATCAAAGTTATTTATTTATTTAATGATTGATTATTATCCACAATTTTATTCTGTACATATTAGCAACAAAATTTTTTTTGATTCTTTCTATAGTGGATAAAAAGAATTAATTTAAGCAATTTATGGTCCATCTAACACAAAGGCTTAAGTTGAGTTTCTTACTATTAACTTATAATGACTGTTTTTTAAACTTCTGAGCTAACATGTCATTTTCCTGGCTTTCAAGATTTGATGAATTTCTATTTCACTTTTTTCCCCGAGCAAATGTCTATAAAGTACACTGCTGTCTGTAAGATATTAATAAGTGTAACTCAAAGGTCGCCAAAGTGGTCTATATAGACCCCCAGGGGTCTATTTAACAGAAGCGGGGGTCGATCTGCGGCAGAGGGGCGAATGGGGGTTGATCCGAATCGGAAGGGTCGATTGCGGGTTAAAAAAAAAAACAGTTCTCAATACGCAAATCACACATACCTAATTAAGTATGTAAAATTTTCGATTTTTTTTTATAATTAACTCAATATCAGTTTCTTTATAAAACATAAATTAATAAACGTATATTTATTGGGGTGAAACAAGTATTTACGTACCACCGCGCAGTTTATAAGTCATATGGCCATGTGCGCTTCTCCAAATGTCACGTGTGACGAGCATTGACGTTACAAATGCAAATATCATACGCAGTTTCAGCTATCTTTGCAAACTGAGTTGAATATTTGAAGTGTCATAATTAAAAGTTTCATAGTTTTGGATAATTAGTTATTGTTTCGATAAAACCATTCGTTTAGTTTAGATATCAATTTCAATTATCAATGCACAAAAAAGAAGGTAAGCATTAATAATATGGATCAGTACAGCCCGCGACAAAACTATAGCAAACTTTGTATTTTTTTACAAAAAATTACAAAATTGACCAATTTTGACGAAAATTAAAATTGACCAATTTTGAACCCAATGTAGCGAACCTTGCAAAAAGGCACCAGACACACCCATCTCATTGATCAAGAAGCAGTAAATCTTTAGTTACTTTACTTATTATATCTACTTATGCATAGTTACTTATTATTTAATAATAAGGTATTTAAATTTCAATATTAATATATTTTTCGTAAAACTATTGTTACACAATGTACTATTACTTTAATAAATGTTTGAAATCATAAAATAAGTGTACAAACACAGTATCTAATAGAGTTTTATTTTAACTAACAGAAAATTACTTTTGTGGGGATGTCGATGGAGATTTCGAAAAATTATATAGGGGTCGAGGATCAAAAAAGTTTGGCGATCCCTGCCCTACGCTGATGTTTTTTTAAGGTTCAGTGCCACTGCCTGATATAAATTTGCCCGGTACTTCGAACACTGATGTTTCTCTTAATATATCCTTAACAGATATTAAAATATAGAATAAATATAATAACATCAACGAATAAATTAATATCAATTCAGATATAACAAATATTTCGCACATTCACCAAAACGACAATACGATTGCTGACATTCACCGGTGAAAGTCAACATTCTCTTGATTTCGGTAGCATAAACAACAAAACGGCCCTTACTTTAAAAAAAAAAAAAAAAAAAACTCGTATTATGATGAAATGAAGTATTTTGGTACTTCATAATGTAATGAAATACTTGTGATACCACATTTTTTTTCTTTTTTTTTTTTTGAATAAGACTCAAGTCAAAAATAGATTAAATATCATATTGATGTTATAGCTTCAGCAAAAGCTCAATATAACGGCAGTTCATAACAGCAGATGAAATAGTCGTTATAGCGAGCTTGGTGTTATTAGTAAAATACCCCTATTTAATGCCTAAACAGCAATAAAAAGATTATAAAATAAGGTAGAAATCCTTATTTTCTTATTTTAAACAACTATTTTAATTACATAGAGAGAAAATTGCTTCAGCCTACAGATTTTAGACTGAATTACCTGTATGACATGCAGGCATACAAGTACGACAGGTATGTTTGAACAACCAGCTTTCAAATCGCTACAAATTTTTGCAAAATGCATGAGTCCCGCAATGGACTGATCGTTCAGACACGGTTCCCAGCAGATCACCGAAGTCAAGCATCCCTGGCTGCTGTCAGCGTGCGGGTGGGTGACCACTTAGATCAGTCTGCGTAGGGACCGAGGGTGTGAGATATTGGTCCTCGTTAAACTGTTCTACCGTAAAGTGCTCGCCTTCGCATGCATCCCCTCTGCAGATGATAAAAATTGGGATGGCATGTCTTCGGATCATCCTCAGGGATGTTTCCCAGACCGTCGCCAATAGCCCATTGTGCAGCTCTAGTGCGACGTAAATGAACTACAACAACAACAGCAAAATGCATGAAGAAAATGAAATTAACTGTAAAACCTTTTGATGTCATTGATGACAGTAAATGATGATTTCAATAGTAAACTATTAAGAAACTAAATAAAGGGTCATGATAGATAGACGGCGTGACGGGATTTCTCAAAATAACCGAAGAACTTATCTTTTGTTGGGAAAACTAACTTAGCCGGTTGTCGCACAGATTGCTTTTTAAAAATAATAGGATAAAATGATAAAAAGGAAACGATTCTCGTTTTTCGCTTTTTTTTTATTAATACCAAAAATAAATAAATACGTCCATTTAAAAAATTTTTTCACATGATATTATTCACTTAACCAGCTGAAAATACATTTCCCTAAAGAAATTAACTCGCTATAAATATACAATTTCAGTATCTTTAAGAAGAACAGTTTGATGATGATGAATTATTTCTATTGCTAATGATATGGACGCTAAAATAGATTTTCAGAAAACAATAAAGAAAAATTTACTTTTGAAAAGAAATTTGTTTTGCAACATGTAGTTTATCATACACAAATGCCAAATATATAAAAATCTTTTTTCGCTAACGTTGATTTTTCTATTGCGTGGCAGATTATACTTTTCCATTTATTTTTAAACTGCCACTTCTTTTATGTGAGCGTTTCGCAACAAATACTGAATCTCCTATTCAGTCTCTATCTCTATCTCTTTTTAAATATATTTTTTTCTCCATAAGTGGAATAAAATCCCATAAATGGTCATTTATGACTATACATGGAATTTTACAATTATAAATGTCTATAACTACACAGAGCAGGGTTGTCACGGGCGACTAAAATTGCAAAAAGTGGTGACTAATGAAATTCAAAATCGTATTAAAAGAGATTTAAATTTGCAACATATTAATTTTTTTTTCTTCAAATTACTAATGCAAAGATGCCAACTACTACACTTTTTGCAAAATATTTTATAGAGCGGTAGAGAATTAAAAACTAAATTTGTAAACATTTTTCATAATTTTGCAAACATTTTAAAACCCTCACCGTGGAAGCTAAAACAAAGTGGCTTTTGATATAAGTTTTAGAATTAGTTACATGTAGTGGTGCGGAAATTAACTTTAAATCAAATTAATAATGTATTAAAACATGAACTTAACTACCACTCGAAGAAATTTTTTCCAAAAAAACTTAAAAATTTGGCAGGTCAGCTAATGAAAATAGATGTATGGAATGTTTTTGCTTTATATATGAATAATTTGAAATGTAAGTCATAGCGACACAAAAACAGGTGGAAAAAAATTGGAGAAAAAAAGTGGAGATATTTCATCTTTCACTTTTTGTTATATACAAATAATTTTGTGCTGATTTAAAATGCTTTGAAAGCAAACTTTTAATTTAAATATAAAATGATTTCCAACTCAGCACCAGCAGTATTTTTTGCAACTTTTTTCATCAAAATAAAAATTTATATGAAACATTTATAAATTGAGAATTTAATTGGTGCATTTTCAGCAGAACGATCAAACCAGATTTAGTAAGAATGTTCCCTAAGTTTCGAAAAATCGTGATTTGTATATTATTATTCTTTAAGATTTTATTATTTTCATTGTAGTTTTTTCTGATAGAATTATTTAAAATGTTGATTAAAGAATTATTATTAAATAAAGAATAATGACGTCATGAGTAAACCACGAATTGAATCGTTTGAAAAATTGAGCGTCAAACGATTGTATGTTTAGAGTTTGGAGCGAGATCCAAAAGTTCCAAAACTGACCCAAAGGATTACGCAACTCTCACGGTTAAGATAACAGTGACATAGTTTCAAATTTTTTATTTTTAAATGGAAACACCTCACTTTTCCCATTGAAATGTGAAACTCATAATAAAAAGTAATGATTTTTACAACTGTAATTGTTTATTTGAATACATTTTCTTTAAACAGCTTACGGAATTTTTGATTCCCTACTCAACTTATAGTGCCATAATTTTTAAGATTGAGACGCCTTAATATAGATACTGTAATATTTTGACATAGTATAGTGCCGTAATTCAATTTTTTCTCGATTTTATTGTGACGTTAAAAAGGGATTCTAAAACCCGTCAAAGAACTTCTAAAAAGAATCAAAATATACACACATTGAAAAGATAAATAAATGATAAAAATTATCATAATATTAAAGTTAAACAAATAAATGAAACTCAACTTAATATTAATAATAATTAGTTGAAACATTGACAAACAGGTAAATAAATAAAATTGGGAAGAAATAGAAATGTTTTTGAGAAAGAAAAAGGAAAATTTTAAAGTTACATTTTATATATATAAAAAAAGAACCTAAAATTAGTTACTTGAATCACTTCCTTTTACACTCATAAATTCTGTACAAAAAATTCTGTACAAATTTTGTGTAGAAGCAACAAAAATTTTTCGTTCAAACTAGAAATTTTCAAACTTAATTTAAGGCTGTTTTTTAAAGGCTCCGTTGTCATATGAAATTACGCTTTCCTGCGAATAATACGCTATTTTTATCAATGTGAGTTTGCAACAATTATTCATGACTGTTAGGACAAGTTTAGCTCAGCTTAAGTTAGCGCTGTCTATGCTCATTCTGAAAATGGAGCAAAATGACAAGATGGAGAAAAGCCACAGTTTTGTGAAAATGAAAAGCGCTTGTGGTCTAATTTTTTAATATTTAAAAACATACTTCGATGCTGTCTTATCTGGGCACATAAAAATTTGTAAAAAAGGAGAAAAAGGAAATGATTTTCGTACTTTTCATTTAGATGGAAAAGTGTCGCCAAATTGGCGACTTTTAAAAAGTTCGATAACTTTTAAAATATTTCAGTCATTTGTCCGTTTTAATCCCACATGATTCTTTATATTACAAGATGGCATATATAGTTTAAAATTATAGCTTTGCTTAAAGTGAAAGGCACTTAAGCTGTGCCTTTTTACTTTTCTTGGGGACAGAGTTCCGAAAAACCATGTCAGTGAAAAAATATCAACAACTGATATTGTGAAGCTACTTTTTTTATTCTCAGGGAAAATTTTGCACTATAGAAAATATATTACTGTACTTAATCCTCGTGATTTAAAAGTTAAGCTACTAGTGTTGGTTGTAACCCATTATTCAATACATACCATGGAAATACTAGTTCACCACAATATTTAAAGTGGTGGCGACTAAACAATTAAGGTGCATACGCTTTGCTTAATTTTTAGCTCATAAAAGCTGCACAATACGCGTTTTAATTTAGTGGACGCTACATAAAGGGCAATTTTTTCAACGCAAATTCTATTTTACCTCCATAAGTAATTTAAAATTTATAGTATACAAAAAATGAGTTCAGACAAGTCTAGAGTAAGGCATGAAGTTTCAAATATTGAAAATAAATTTTCAAAATATCAAGCTGAAAATAAATTATGAGACAATGATAGGATCACTCAATGTGTAAGTTATCTTCCAATATTTTGTTTGCATTTTAATACTGAAGTATGCATAACATATTTCCTAACATTTGAAAACCAAAATTATCTAATTTAATCATTTTTCAATAAATAAAAATCATTAATATAATCTGTAATATTTTTATAAGTTATGTCAAGAAAATCATTGGTGATTGCAGGTGTTGGAGCAACGCCTTCTATTACTGAAAGTCTCCACACGGTTTTTTATGGGTAGTCCGATCAGACCACTATGAAGGTATACCAGTTTACGAAAGAGCTATTTAATAGAAAATCTATAAAAAATTAGAAATAGGTAGCAAATATATATCTAAAAATTTGTTTAATGTATGAATATGATTGGTTTGTCTTATTTACTTGACAACCACTACAGATTCAATTCTCAATTATATGTGATAAATTTCTCTCAAGTCCTTTTAAAATAGAATTTGGGTTCATGCTCACATCTGGTTCGGTTTTTAAATAATCTGCGCCGACTACTTATAAAATCCCGTGTAGAGGCTGACTGAAGAAGTTGGATGATTTACCATTAATTGGAGGAAGATAGTATTAGTGGAATATTTATCCTGAAGATGACGATTAACACTAGCTGAAGAATGTTGATGGATCATTGTAGGAAATTATTACTATCCATTCGTCTAATAATTATATTGTCCAGAGTGTGAAGATAAACAAATATAGTGAAGAATCAAATTATGATAAATAATAAAAATTATTTTATTTTTGAAAATATGGAGCTGCAAAGTAAAAAGGACTCATCAATTTTTATGTACATATTAAATGTTCAAAATAATAAATTCTAAAAAATTGCCAAAAGGGTGTGGCTGCAGGACTAAGCCCCACAGGACACTTCCGTTCACCGAGGAATCAAAAATGCGAGAGTCAATTGAACGTTAGCATAGTTTTCGCCAAGAATAGTTAACACGTTGAATGCCACGCTAATTTTAAATGGCTTGCCCGTCTGGCCACAACGGTAAATTACTACAAACTAAATTTTCAAATATTAAACATATTTTGCTGGGTTTTTAAAAGGTTTAGCATGGCATATCTGTAAAAAGTGGTGAATTATATAAGCCTACGAATTGTTTAGAAATAATGGTGGATAAAAATCTACTAAATTGAATTTATAAAACCAAGAATCACAATTAATAAACTACTACTTGAAAATATTTATTCGCTGTCCGGAGCAAGTTAGTATCTCTAAGTATATAAATAAAACTATTTTTGTATGTTCTATATTGCATTCATTTCTTCAAACCATTTTAGTAACGATAATAATATTAAAAAATTAAAAATTTTCTTGAATTATGTGTTTCTAATAATCTTGGCTTCACCGGTCACCGGTGACCCTAGAGGCGCTAGACGCATTCAACGTGTTAAATAAGATAATAATTTTATTTTTAAATGTTAAGAAATACGTTAAGCATTTTTCAGCAATTGGAACTTTATGGCTTTCTCTAGATTCAGAGATGCCAACTTGCTCCGGACAGCAAATATATATTTTGAAGTGGTAGTTTAGCAATTGTGATTCGAGACTTAATAAATTCAATTTAGTAGAGTTTTATCCACCACTATTTCTGAATAATTCGTAGGCTTATATAATTCACCCCTTTATAATACTTAAGTCATGGGGACCTTTTAAAAAGCAAGCAAAAGTAGTCAAATATTTGCAGAATTCACTTTGCAGTTATTTACCGTTTTTTTTTAATTATTTTGGCGTGTACGGAGCAGTTGGCATCTCTGTAGATTTTCGGAACTAACTTTTTAACATTTTAAATCAGTTATGGAGGCGAAATAGAATTCACAATGAAACGTTTCTCTCGCAGCATGGGATTCTCTTAAGTGGTGAGTCAAAATCATTGTAAATCAAATTTATTAAACCAAAATAAAAATTGTAAAATATAATTTTTCCTACAACTTTATAGATTTGAGAAAAATCTCCCGCCGAAGTGGAGAAGTAAAGTTTAAGCAAGTTGACCACAGTTTGGAAAGCCTGGTTGGCAGGGAGCTGGACTCACGTTTGTAAGAACGGGAGTTTGAATCCAGCGGAAGTCTCCCCGTGTAGTAAATAGTGACTGGTGAACGTTGAATCTGTTGGGTAACAAAGTCCTCCATGCTCCCATAACAAATTATGCCTCAGGGGTTACTGAACTGGAGATTGATCGTTCTCTGGTTTAGGTCAAAATTACGATCTGTGGAGGAATGAATGGATGTATGATTGAGTCCTCCCTATAAACGGGTGTGGCGGAAGTGAAATTCTTGGCCACAGATGGCGCCACCTTGAAACAAGAACAATCGCAACCCCTCTGCCTTAATGACCGACAACAACAACAATTAGGAAAAAATTAAAAGGGATAAAAACAGATCGAGAAAACATAGTTTCTTAACTAATCCTTATCAACAAAAAAAAGTAAATTTCACAAATTTAAGGGATTTAATAAACTTTCTCACAGCCTCATAAAACATTTGCTACCACTTTTTTTCCAGTCTGCGACCAATTTGGTTTAACACATTAATACTAGAATTTTAATATTGCATAGCAGTCAACTCTTCGGTTTTCTGTGAAGATTTTATTTCCATATTTAAAGTGGTAGCGAAATTCGTGTTATTCCATTGAACTTTTTGAATTATAGTAATAATTATAAAGGAGTTTGACCACCACTACACATAAATAATTACAAGAATATGTAAAAGAATATTAGTCCTTGCAATAGCGAATTTCAACCTGGTTAAAATATAAATATCTTTTTGAGAAAAACTATTTTTCGGTAATTGTTTTACTACCACTTGGAAAATCCATTCTCGGAAAGAATGAATGTTGGCAGGTCTGATATTGCTATAAGGTGAAGTGGACCTTTTCGACAGAAATTGATTATGCATATATGTTTCAACTAAGTAAATATTTAATTCTTTTATATACCAGATTAGCTTTAAAAAGGCACTTTGCGTCTATTTTAAAACCCAAAAGAATGATTCATTATAATGATACATTGCAGTAGATAAAAGTTCAGTCATCACCTCTTACATCTGAAAGCCTGCACACGCATATAGGCACGTCGCAGAGACAGGCATGCTTATACTCTCGGTATAAAAAAAAATTTTAAAAATTTAAATTCGTAGTAAGTTTAAAGATTTACAATTTTATTTTAATATTTGAATTCCACATCCGGCTCGCACCGACCGCAGTGCTGACGTAAAATATCCTCAGTGATAGACGGATCATGAGTTAGAGTTCTTTTGCCGTCTGGCTAACCGTGGGAGGCTTTCATGGTTTTCCTTTATATGTAACGCAAGTACGGGTTAAGCCGCTTTGTCCCGAATTTATATATTGAAATGATACAAAAAGTGGTTTTATGGAAAAAGTGGTATAATAGATTATCGAAATTAATTGATTTTTCTACTGTTAGAGCATTTAAAAAGTCTTTGATAGATCAAAAAGTACTTGCTCCTTATAATTCTAGATCTAATCAGAAATAACTAAATCATCATGGTATCTGAGAATCTTTTAATTCACCCAGATAAATGAAAACACTGAGAAAAGTTTCCCATCACAATAAATGTCTTTGAAAAAAAGAACTGTCCTAAATATATGACGCTGGGCGCTAACCGGTTAATTTCATCAAAAGATCCACCACAAAGGCAAATTTCTCCCAAAACTTGATCCATTAGTTCCCTTGTCTTCTGGATTGGGTTCAAAATTACAAGACTACGTAGTTGAGCATTATTAGTGGTAAAGCCATAAAATTGAGCTGACTGTTCAACGACGGCTATAAAATACCCGATTCAAAAGTTCCCTTGTCTTCTGGATTGGGCTCAAAATTACAAGCCTACGGAGTTGAACATTCGTAGTAAAATAGGGTCCGCTGTTCAACAACGGTTATAAAATTATAATACAATGCAATTTTTGATTATTTTAATATTAATACCATATTTTGACATCTTGGTACATATGAACTCTGAAAAAAAGCTCTGCTTTTGAGCTTTTATTTAATAAACACGTTACAAGTAAAAATGATAAATAAACTGATTTTGTTCCAGAATTCGAATAATATTATTCGACTGAGGCATAAAAACACAACATTTAGCGTTTAGGAAGAAAAAAAGAACGATTCAGAAATATTTCTCTGAGCACGTGATACCTTGACATTTTACTATTGTAATAAGTTCTTTTTGTATAAATAGACTTATCTTTACTCGTCGCTTTTGGAGAATGTTTAAACTCCTTTAGGCTTGGTTAAACACTCTTTGTTTGTATTCAGATAAGGTAAATCATTTCCAGCTTTTTCTCAATCGAGAAAACAAGCTTCTAAATTCTTTCAAAACTACGATTTATTTATTTTATTTGGTAGAAAATACGAAAATAATTAAAGACCGTCCAAAGATATTGTTATCGTTTGTTTTAAGCCTCCTAGTATCTTTTTCATTCTATATCATTAACAGGATTTCTTCAGATAATGATGTCGTTATAACTGATCATCTGATTTTTTTCGCTTTTTCATCTTTATTTCATAAAATTATACTCAAATTCGTATGTTTTTACAAGAATGCTAACTGCTCCGCTTTCTGCAAAAGTTTTTATAATTGGGCCAACTCTCTGAAAGTCCCACCACCATATGACTACAGCAAAGCTACATTTTATATCAGGCTTTGTATTTTTGAAATGTTGTAGTATAAAAAAAATTAAAATCATATTTACTAAGCTATATACTCTAACTTTAACTTCCCCCAACGGAAGAAAATATTTTTTTACATAGCGAGGGAAGTTGTAGGCCTGTCAACTACTACGCTTTTTGTAAAACATTTTATAGAGTGTAGACATTGAATTGCCAAAGCTTTCAGAATTTTTGGTAATTTTGCCAACATTTTAAAAAACTCACCACAAAATCGCTGGATTGGTTTATTGGAATTACATACATTTGCAGGCTTTCGCGCTCAATTTAGGCTTATAAACCTTTGTCAAATAGAAGGACAGCACGAAGATACATCCAGAGTAATAGCGGAATTCGAACCTGCTACCTCCATGCTTTGCTCAGCGTTTGACGGGCAATACTGCTCTGCCACGGAGGCCCCAAATCGCTGGAAGAAAGTGGCGTTGCATATGAACTTTTAAATCATTTATATATAGTGCATACCTGCCAATTTTTGCGCATTTGGCGTAAAATTTTGTTTTTATATTTGATATTATGTTTGATAGTAAATCTATACTATTTTTCCTTTTATAAAATTAATTTTAAAATGATTTTAACCACCACTATTCTTAAAAAAATTAAGCATATATATTAATATGTAGTACTATCATGGTTGTCATCTAAAGCTTTTTCAAATACAGCGTATTTTTGTGCTTACAATTGAAATTTTAATTCCTTTTTGCTACCACTATGAAAATTTATAATGCAAGGGATTAAAAGTTGGCAGGTATGATAGTGTGTGGAATATAAGTTAAAGTGAATAAAAAATTTTATATATTAAAAACATAAAGACGGCTACCACTTAAATATTGTTTTACAAAAAGCGGAGGAAATCGGGATCTTTGCTTTCAATCCGTTTAAACCCAGGCAGAAAAAGCGGTCTCTATATGAAAAACTGCAATCTGAAAGAGTGGTAATACATATTCATACCTGCTAACTCTTCCGGATTTTCCGGAAGATTTTATTTTCATATTTAAAGTGGTAGTTACTATTTTTTCTTTTACAAACTTAATTTTTAAATGATTTTGATCACCACTATTCTTTCAAAAATTAAGCACACATATTAATATGCGGTACTATCATGGTTGCATAACTGCCAACTTTTAATCCCTTTCATAATGATTTTTCCCAGTGGTAATAATATGGAATTAAAATTTCAATTTTAAGCAAAAAGATACGTGGCATTTGAAAATGCTTAAGATGACGACAATGATGGTATAACATATTAATATTATATGCTTAATTTTCTTAAGAATAGTGGTGATCAAAATTATTTAAAATTAAGTTTATAAAAGAAAAAATAGTATATATTTACTACCACTTTAAATATGAAAATAAAATTTTACGCCAAATGCGTAAAAGTTGGCAGGTATGTGGTTGTCAACTTAAGTTTTCTCAAATGCAACGTATTTGTTTGCTTAAAATTGAAGTTTTAATTCTATTCTAATACCACTGGGAAAATTGATAATGGAAGGGATTAAAAGTTGGCAGGTATGCATATTTAATTATACCAAGTGGGTATTTGTTAAAGTTACCTTTGACTTCAAAATGGTAGTTTACTTGACTTCGGATCCAGTTATAAATATTTATATTATTAATATAATACGGTAGATTGAGCTACCCTGTTTTCGGCGAAATTAATCCTAGCAATAAACCACTTGTGCTACCAATTTGTTTTTCTTTTTTTGAAAAAATTAACTGTCCTTATAAAAGGACGCTAGTTACGCTACAAATCCTTTCAAATGATTTGTCCTTTTAAAAGGACATTATAAAACGGGTTAATACATAGGTTCCAACCAGCTCCGGACAACGAATAAATGTTTCTCGAGTGGTAATCTATTCATATACCATACCTGCCAACTCTCCCGGATTTTGCGGGAGATTTTATTTTCATATTTAAAGTGGTAGTAAATATATACTATTTTTTCTTTTATAAATTTAATTTTTAAATGATTTTGATCACCACTATTCTTACAAAAATTAAGCTTATATATTAATATGCGTTACTATCATGGTTGTCAACTTAATTTTTTTCAAATACAACGTATTTGTTTGCTTAAAATTGAAGTTTTAATTCCATTTTAATACCACTGAGAAAAATGATAATGGAAGGGATTAAAAGTTGGCAGGTCTGATATACGATTCTTGGTTTAGTAAATTTAATTTTTAGGGTTTTTATTTACCATTACGTCTAAATACTTAAAAGTCTTAATGTAATACGCCCTTTTGTTACAGTAAAGTCGTGTTGAGCTTTTTTTAGTTCTCAAGATTAACTAAAAATCTGCAAATTTTAGTTTGTAGTTCTCTACCATTTGTTTCAAATATTTTATCGAATCCGGAGCAGTTGACAATTCCGGTTAATATAATACAAATAAGTTGTTTTAATATAATTATAAGTTTCTATTTAACTTACCTATTACCAACAAATGTTCTCCAACTACTACGGAATTTCATGAAATATTTTTCTTAGTTTTAGTATGGGTTGTGTATTTTTAATTTAATTAATTAGAATTAAAATAATAATGTCCACCACTAAACGAATGTAAAACACTTTGTTTCATAAAATTCTGCTTTAGTTCAGTATCACCGAAAAAAATAATTCGAAACAGCGTCCAATAGTTGGAGTCTCTGGGTTATTCTACCAATAACAGACTTGCTTCTCTGTGAAAAAAACATTTCCTAGTAGAAACTTAAATGTAGATGGAAAAATATTTGATGGCTAATTATGCTTATAGATGTCTTAACAGGGCTATCAACTTTCTACGCTTTTTGTAAAAATTTATTCTAGTGGTAGCTATGTTTATGTTTTAATGAATTTTTTTTATTCATTTAAACTTATTTTCCACACCACTACATATAAATGATTTAAAAGTTCATAAGCAACATCACTTTCATACCTGCCACCTTTTAATCCTTTCAAGGATGATTTTCTTCAGTGGTAGAAAAACGGAATTTAAATTACAATTTTAGGCAGAAACATATGCAGGATTTTGAAAAATCTTATGCGGATTACCACACCTTTATTGCATATTTATATATATACGTTTAATTTTTTTAAAAATAGTGGTGGTCAAAAAACTTATAAATTAAGCTTGTAAATGCAAGGAATATATAGAAAGCACACATTTCACTACCACTTTAAACATAGAAATAAAATTTTATGCCAAATGCGTAAGAGTTGGCAGGTATGCACTTTGTTTCAACTCTTTCTTGGTGAGGCTTTTAACCTCTTCGAGATGGGTTTGTCATGTATGCATTCTCAGGGCGTCGATAATCAGGGTAAAAAAAGAAAAAACTGGTAGCAGGGTTCCCACGGTCCTTGAGAATTTTAAAAAGTGGTAATAAAAATTAAAGAAGTTTTGATATTTTTAATTCTGTGTAGCCACCACTAAAAATTGTTTTCTAAAAAATATATATATTCACGAAAATTTCAGCAATTTACGATGAAAAAGCACATTAAAACAAAAAAATATATTGTAGCTCCACCCTAAATTTACTACCACTTTTTAAATTTTTCAAGGACCGTGGGAACCCTGTGGTAGCTAACTATTTTCATAGCAGTTTATTTGAAGGAGGGGTAATAATAGTTTGCTTTATTTAATTCACCACTGCTTAGTTCGAATTAAAAATTGTATAGTTACACTTTTAACACACAGAGATTGGATGTGCTAGATTTAAAGTGAAAGCAAAAATAAGTCCGTCAAATTAGTTATGCCCAAACCTAAGCTACCACTTTTTATTTTTTACTATCCCGATTCTGATTACGTAAGACTAAATATGTGACTCACCCGTCCCAAAAAGGTTAAAATGTTAGTAAAATTACCAAACGATTATGAAGCTTTGGGTTTTAAATGTCTACCATTTTATTAAATATTTTGCAAAAATCGTAGTAGTAGTCAGGTCTGTTTTAATAATTACGTTCATAGAAAATTCTTCCTAACTTAATTGTAGTTTTACAACCACTTTGTAAATTTTTTTAACGACCGTATATGTTGGCGAGTATGTAAACTAACTTCTTGTGAGTGCAAACTAACTTCTGAAGTTTTAAATGAGACATACTTCTTGCATATTTACAATGCCGATTTGCTCCACTTGGTAAAGAAATATCTTCTAATGGTAACGAAATTTAAATAATTTTTAGTTAAGGATTTTTCATTTTAATTAATTTTTCCACCACTGCATATCAAGAATTCGAAGTATCATATGAAATGTAACTTTAATGCAGTTATCTCAATGTGACACTTTTAAAGAGTGGGAGTAATTATCTTTATGCTACAAGTTTTACTACTTATTTTGCTACCAATTTATTAAAACGTTTGCAGAAAGCACAGCAAATGCATAGCTGCCAACTCTTCCAGCTTTCCAGGAATATTTTATTTTCATATTGAAAGTGGTAACGAAACTCATGTTTTTCCATTAAACTTTTTAAATTATAATAATAATTATGAATTAGTTTGGCCACCACTACATGCAAATAATTATAACAAATATATAAAAGCATAATAGTCTAATGAGGCAGCTGATTTCAATTTGGTCGAAGTATACATATATTTATGAGTGTGATAGTTTTCCGGTAATTGCTTTACTACCGCTCGGAAAATTCATTCTCAGAACGAGTGAAGGTTGGTAGGTATGAAGTGTTTTAACTACCATTTGGAAAATTCATTCTCAGAAAGAGTGAAAGTTGGCAGGTATGCAGTGTTTTTACTACCATTTGGAAAATTCATTCTCAGAAAGAGTGAAAGTTGGCAGATATGCAGTGTTTTTACTACCATTTGGAAAATTCGTTCTCAGAAAGAGTGAAAGTTGGCATCCCTTAGTCGGGAAGTGTTTAAATTCATGTTCCAATATTTGTTCATTGATGAAAAAATTGAATTTAAAAGAACTTTTGCCATTACTTACAAAAAATTCTCAAATATTAATCACAGATGCATATTTTCGGGAAAATTAACAAAAAATTAGTAACAAGCACAGTTTGTTTCTACTTTCTTCTCAGTAAAAAATAAATAATACGGGACAACCACTATTTATTATAAATTATAATATGTATACAAAGATGCCAACTTGCTCCAGATTGTGATTAAACATTTTCTAGTGGTAGCAATATTTATGCTTTAATGCATGATTCTTGGATTAGTAATTCAATTTATTGGATTTTCACTCACCACTATTTCTAAATAATTCAAAGGTTTATATAAATCGACACTTGGCTGTGGTAATACCGTGTTGAGCTTTTTAAAAATTTGACAAAATAGACCAAAAAACTACAAATTTTAGTTTAAAGTTCTTTACCGTTTTTTTAAACACGTTTTTCTAGAATCTGAAGCAGTTGTCATCTCTGATAATGCTTCGTGTGAATCCCTTTAAAAAGTTGGCAAAATAAATTGCAAATTTCCAAATTTCAGTTTATAGTTCTCTAAGGTTTGTTAACCCTTTGCACTCGAAGACGCCACTCCGGAGTCATAAATTATCTACCACTCTGAATGTTAAAACTTGTACACTTTAATGTTTAATAACCATTTTAATTAATGGTGTCTACCCGGTCATGAAAATTTTCGTGCCTTTACTCCTAATTCAGTGATTCTTAAGGATTTTTGAGCTAAAAAAATTTTTAGACATGATCCAAAGCCTCCTATAACCGAAAGCCTCCACACGGTTTTTTGTAGGTAGTCCGATCAGACCACTATGAAGGTAAACCAAGTAGTGAAGGAACCATTTAATATGATATCTATTAAAAATTAGAAAGTGGTAACAAATATATGTCTAAAAATTTGTTTAATTTATGAATATAATTCGTTTGTTTTATTTACTTGTCAACCACTACAGATTCAATTCTCAGATATATATAATAAATTTCTCTCAAGTACTTTTAAAATAGAATTTGGGTTCATGTGCACAAGTGGTTCGCTTTTTTAATGATCTGAGCAGACTACTTATAAGAAACCGTGTGGAGGCTTTCTGATGTAGGAGGTGATGCATGATCCCTCTTACGAATCTGATATTGAGGATTAGAAATCAGTTTTTTTTAAAAAGAAATGGTAATTGGCATATCCAGTAAAAGAGTTTTTTGTTTGAAATAATATACAATTTATAGTAACTGTGCAAACAGTCGGTTTTGCTTCGTAAACTCTTAGTGAGGCGCCTGTTTCCTAAACTGTAAAAAGAACATCGGGAGCAAAGGGTTAAAATATTGAGTGGAATCCGGAGCTGTTGGTACCTTAGCATTCTGGATATTATTGTTAACTCAGTGTTTGGCGCCATCAACCAATTCATCTGCACTGTGTAGCCACGTACTATAAAGCCATGTACATCAATAATCTTATGTTGAATTCTCAGCTTTCTACAACAACTGCTCTTTTTTTTTCACAGCTTTGTAAAAAAACATTTTCTAGTGGTAACGAAGTTTATTTTTAGCTCTGTATTTTTTCATGTAATTTTTCTACCACTACAAATCAAAAATTCGAAATATTATATTAAACACAACTATATTCCAATTACCTCAGAGATGCCAATTTGCTCCCCTTTGTAAAACATTATTTTCTAGTGGTGACGAAATGTAAGTTATTTTTAGTTTAGTAATTTTCATTTTAAGTATTTTTTTAACCACTACAAATCAAATGTTCAAAGTATCATATGAAATGCAACTTTATTGCTACGATCCCATTGTGACTATTTTTAAAAGTGGGCGTAATTATCTTTACTTTTCAAAATTTACTATTTAATTCTCTACCAATCTATTAAAACTTTTACTGAAACCGGAGCAGTTGGCATTCCTGTTACCTCATGGGGACTATTTTAAGATGTAGCAGAGATGCCATTTGCTCCGGATAAGGCTCCTATACTATCAGAGCTGACCTATCAAGCAATATTGGGGTTATCTCGGCGTTTGGCGCGAAGCGCCACTAACCGATTCATCGATTCTGTTCTGCTGCAATATTTGTCATAAGTACTATAAATTGGTGAATTATATAAGCCAACTCATTGTTTAGAAATAGTGGTGGATTAAAATCTACTAAATGGAACTTATTAAACCAAGAATTACAATTAATAAACTACCACTTGAAAATATTTATTCGCTGTGCTTATGTTAGCTCTTTGCTCCAACAATAAATGATAAGTTGGCCTGTCTAATTTTGGGGCTCTAGCTCCGGACGGGCCACAACAATTTAAAAAAAGGTAAACAAATGCAACCTAAAGTTTGCAAATATTTGTTGACTAATTTTGCTTACTTTCTAAACGATGTAGCATGCCTTAATAGCATACCTGCCAACTCTTCCGGATTTTCCGGAAGATTTTATTTTCATATTTAAAGAACGAACAACATCATATTTAAAGTGGTAGCAATACTCGGGTTATTCCAATTAACTTTTTGAATTATAATGATAATTATAAATGAGTTTGACCACCACTACGTATAAATAATTACAATAAATATATATGAATGCATAATAATCCTTGCGCAAGCGAATTTCAACGGGATCAAAATATAAATATATTTTTGAGTCAGATTGTTTTTCGTTTATTGTTTTACAACCACTCTGAAAATCCATTCTCGGACAGAGTGAAAGTTGGCAGGTAATAGTAACAAAAGTGGCGAATTATATAAGCCTCTGAATTATTTAGAAATAGTGGTGGATAAAAACCTAATAAATTGAATTTATTAAACCCGGAGTTACACATTAATAAACTTCCACTCGAATATACTTATTTTCTGTCTGGAACAAGTTGGAATCTCTGAAGTAGGCGTAACTATCCTTATTTTGCAAGTTTTAATGTTTGAATATTTTACTATTTAAGTAAACTTTTGCTGAAAGTGGAGCAGTTGGCATCCCTGGCATTCATGAATAAGCCTATATGCAGGGCTACCAATTTTCTAAGCTTTTTGTAAATATTTATTCTAGTGGTAGCTAAGTTAATGTTTTAATGCATTATTTTCTATCCATTTTAACTTATTTTCCACACCACTGCACATAAATAATTTAAGAGTTCATATGCTACTCCACTGTTCCAACTCTTTCGTGGTAAGGCTCTTAAAATGCTGGCAAAATTATCAAAAATTTTGAAGTCTTTGGCTTTAAAATGTTTACCACTCTATAGAATGTTGAAATGCGTAGTAGTAGACAGGCTTGTATATGTTATAATTGTTACTGGGTAATGGTAATCACAGTTTGTTTACTGTTCTTAAGAGAAAGTTAGAAATGAGCTTCGAATAACTTTATTCTGATTTCCGAAAATAAGCAGCAATGTTATGAGCCACCTTAAAGCAGCGACAATCAGAGAAAATATAAATAAATAAATAAAAATACTATGTGTTTGTTTAGGTATAACAAAATCATTATTGCTTTTACTTTACTTCGAATATATCTTATCTGTATGTTCTAAATTTTCTATTCATAAAAAATAAATCATACTTCCCATGGAATCAAAACACTGGCAATGGAATAAAGTGATAACGAAACATAAACGAGAAATCGCAACATTTTGTAGTGGTACAATAAGTACCTTTAAAATAGTAAAGGTACCATAATTAAAAGAAGGAAAGAAAAAATACACTGATGTTATTAAATCTTGTTATATTTGGTTAAAATACTATTTCTTAAGATTTTCTCTAAATGGTAGCCAACACTAGAAAATATCGAACTCCAGTCTCTCCTACATTTGAGAATAATGTGAAATTTTTTTCCAGTGGTACTAAAGTAAAGAAGAAATATTTAAACAAAATTTTTTTATAAAACTTTCATCACAATTAAGAGTGCAACCATCTGTGTATATGACCTTTTACATAAAAATTTAAATTATTTATGTGAAGTGATGAACAAAAATATTTTAAATTAAATTTATGACTTTGGCTACCTCTAGTAAAAATATTTCCTGAAATTCTGGAAATTCTGTACTAGTTGGAAGGTATGGTTTGAGCATTGATGTCCTGTCACTTTTTTTTTAAAAAAGTACTTCTTACAACACTACAAAGTGTTGCCTTTTCACAACAATATTCATGCATGGGTTTATTATGAAAATTTTTTAAAAACCTAACTACTATATAAAATTGAAAGAAAGTGGCATACTGTAAGTATGTTTACTTTATTTATGTGTAAGTGCGGGTAAAATCAATTATCCGTAAATTAACTGAACCGAGAAATAAATATTAAACATAAATATTGCTACCACTGGAAAATAAATTTCCTCACAAAACGAAACAGTATCTATGTACTCCCACACAGGGGATCTTCAAGGACAAAAGGTTAAATTAATTCTATGAAAAAGAAAGAAAATTTATAATATATAATTTGAATAAGCATAAAATCTGTCAAACGCAGCCTAATTATACATACGTTATAAAAAATACAAACATTTTTATCATAAATTATGGGATTAACTACAGATTAAAAAGTCTTTTTTAAGTTTACCTTACAAAAACACACAGACCAAACAATACATACAAAACAATATGCAAAACAAAATTATTTATCAATACTTTTCTATAAATAATACAATACAGAGTGTTCATATTTTTTCCATTGGAAATTTTAAGTTTCTTTTTTCCAAAACCTTATCGAGGTGATATTATCTCGAATAGTTATATATTCACGTACTAAATTTACAACTGTATATTGTAATAATACGTGTAGAAGTACTTGTATAATATACCATTGTATTTCATTGTAAATACAATGGTATAATGTACCATTGTATTTCATCTTAGTGCATACTATTTCGAAATGAAAAACCTATTTATTTTTTATGCTTTTTTATTTTGAAAACTTATGAACTAATTTAACTAAGTATTGATATTCATTTTGTGGCTAACAAGAAGTGTTTAAAAATCATCTTTACATTGTCAGAAAGCAATAAAATAATTTTTGTCTAACAATGAGGCTGTGTTGTTATTGAATTTCAACTTTCTTGTGTGGATTGTTTATTTTTTTTAATCCTTTAAACTAAATTTTTGTATTAAGATTTCGCAATTTGTTTTAAAAATGTCCATAATGATTATTAAAATTATTTTTTATTTCAGTATAATTATAGTAAATACAACTATTATGCTAAAAAAGTATAATGTTTTAAATTTTTAAAAAATAATAACCCCTATTATAATAATTTCTATAACCCATGTGAAAATCGATTCAATTTCATAACGCCAGATGTCCAAAAGAAGTGTGAAATACTTTCACATATTTAACACTCATTATTTAACACGATGACGTAAATTTTATAATACAAAAATCCTTATAAGTGAGACTACATCTCGAAGAATTTGATTGTTTTATCGGTAGTTTGTTTATATTGTATGACATACTTTAAATAAACATTTTCAGTGAAAGTTAGATAAAAACGAAAGTTATCTTCAGCCTAATAACTCGCCGATTTAACCTTTACAGAGGAACACAGGCCAATCACTTTCTCTTGTAAAAACGAGATATCAGAACTACTGACGATAAGGTCACGTTTGTCAGTATTTGTTGTTGATTGAACACAGTATAAAACAGTGATAAACTGTCAGAAATCACTTACCTTGCTACTGAATATCACTGACAGTAGAAGTGTTGAATCCCTGCAGCAAAAGCATCACATAGGGAATGACGGTAAACAAAACAGGCCACTTACTTTATGCTGTTGTGTGAAGAAGAAGATGATGCGCATGCGCTAAATGGAGGGGGGGGGGGGGGCCCGGCCAGCAGACCAAAGAGAAAAAGAGAATCCTGGATAAAAATGATGAGAACCGTAAAGAATCTCCTTGCAAGACATTAAAAAAATAGATTTAGACAGCAGCGTGTGTTGTTCTTGTTTTATTCCTAGTAGTATCGATTTAAATTAAAATGATTTTTTTTTTTTTTAAAGAAAGGGACTGATGCGTTAAGGAGAAAAATTTTTCGCTATTAACGTTAATTGCATTATTTTCAATTTTCAAACGTTTTTTGATTTTTATTTTTAATTAGGGGCCCTTTGGGAAAAAAAGTGGTTAACTAAACTTAAGTAATAATAATAAAAAAAACTTAAAGTGGTTAACCCCTTAACGCACAGATTTTTTGAAAAAAAAACCGGTCAAAAAAAAAAACATTTTTTTTATGTAAAAAAACACAGTTTAGAACAGTGTCTTTTATTTTGGTGGACAATTTTGATATACTGTGCTTTTGTTTCGTGGAAAAAGGCTATATTCAGAGATGCCTACTGCCCCGGACGCGCCAAAATAATTTAAAATTTTTTTTTTAAAAAAAACGATAAATAATCACAAAGCTCTGTACAAAAACAGCACATGTTTCCACCTTGAATTGTAATTTAAATTAGAATTTGCTACCACTGGGTAAAACCATCCTCGAAAGGATTAAAAGTTGGCAGGTATGCGTCAAACTAATTTTAAAGAAAAACGCTAAATAACTACTAAGTAAATTTTGCTAACATAAAGTGGTGAATAATATAAGCCTACGAATTATTTAGACATAGTGGTGGATTAAAATCAACTAAATTGAACGTATTAAACCAAGAATCACAATTGATAAACTACCACTTTAAAATATATATTTGATGTCCGGAGCAAGTTGGCATCTCTGTAAGTACTGTTATATGTATTCGTTCATCAGAGATGCCAACTGCTCCGGACATGCCAAAATAATTTAAAAAACGGTAAATAACTACAAAGTAAATTTTTCAAATGTTTGACTATTTTTGCTTCCTTTTTAAAAGATATAGCATGACATAAGTACTTACTTACTTACTTTATTTAAAAACAGCTGGGCACCTGGGCCGCGCAGCGGCCCCTATCCCATTCATCATGAAACTACAAAGATGAGTTAAAAACATTTTGAATATAAGCAGTCGTTGTGGTAGCTTTACAATAATATTACCATGATTAGAGAAAATACAAACTTGAACAGAGATATTTACAGTAGTTGCCATGAAAAAATGTATAGAAAATATAACCTTCATTAGAAAACATTACAACTTGAACAGAGATATTTACATTAATTGCCATAAATATGTACAGAAAATTGAATATGAGCATGAATAAATGATGATTATATATATACAAAAGCCGTGATTCATAGGCGTGAAGGTTTTACATAAATTTTGTCAAGCCTTAGTGGTGCCAACTAGTATGATCAACTTTAATTTGAAAGGGCAGTATACAGTATTTATTTTAATAATCTGTATGGAAAATTAGAGTTCTGAATAATAATAAGAGTTCAAATAGAAGTTCAAATCAAGTCAAAAAAGATGTTACTGTACAAGAGTGGCTTCCCCCATAATCTTCTGAAGCAGTTGAAGCACTTCTTGATTTTTTAAAAGTTCTTGCAATTCTTTAATTATTGTAACCAACCTTTGTCCTGTTGTTGGTGGTATGGCACGTGTTCCCATGACATAAGTACTATAAAGTGGTGAATAATATTAGCCTACGAATTATTTAGAAATAGTGGTGGATTAAAATCTACTAAATTGAATTTATTAAACCAAGAATCGCAATTGATAAACAACCACTTTAAAATATATATTTGCTGTCCGGAGCAAATTGGCATCTCTGGATTTTCCATCTGGCATCTCTGTATATTTTATTCTTGAATAAATAAGTGTCATAGCTAACAATTCTATGTAAACGATAAGTATCAATAAAGCGATTTTTTTCTTAGCTTTCACCGTGTTATTTTCAATTCTCGATTATATTTGCGTGTGAAAAAATTATAGCAGCATAAAATACAACGCCACTCTAATTATCTCGATTGTGCACAGTTTGGCCTGTTTAGCGTGCTCGAATTAACGCGAGCTCACAAGTTAAGTGGTTAACTAAGATGGTAGTTGAATCTACTAATTTTACCTTTCTAAAATTAGCTTCTAGGCCGACCGACTTGTGTAGGGGGCAGGGAACTATCCTTGCATCAGAAAGGGTCTGGGTTCGAATCCCGGGCAAGACATGGATGTTCTTTCCTTCTCTGTACTATCTGTCCTCACAGTGGGAGCGACGTTGGCTCACCTAATATGGTCCCCCTGACAGAGAGGCCAACAAGTTCTGCCTGAATTGACGGATGTTAACACAGGTGGGCATTGGAAAAAAAAAATTAGCTACTAATTTCGAGGCCTGCCAACTACAAAGCTTTTTTCAAAATAATTTATTGAGTAGCAGACGTTCAAAAACCAAAGCTTTTAGAATTTATGGTAATTTCGCCAACATTTTAAAAGTCTTACCAGGAAAGAGCAAGAACGAAATGGAGTTGCATCACTTTTAAATCATTTGCATGTAGTGGTGCGGAAAACAAGTTCAAATGTCTAAAAAATGATAGATTAAAACATAAACTTAGTTTCCACTAGAATAATTTTTTACGAAAAGTGTAGGAAGTTGGTAGATTGGTATATTGAAAGAGACTTATTAGATATGTTTTTTCTAAGAGAAAGGGACTACCGACTAAAGAGGATAATGTATTGTAATTCACGTGAATTACATTATCTTAAATTTTTAAACGTTTTTTGCTTTTTATTTTTAACCAGGGTTCGGCAATTTTGACATCCAAAAAATCAATAATCCAAAAATCAATTAAATAAAAAGTGGTTAACTAAATTTAAATAAAATAAAAAGAAACTGAATGGTTTACTGAAGCTGGGCTGCCAACTTTCTACACTTTTTGTAAAATTTTCTTTTAGTAGAAACTAAGTATATGTTGCATTTCAATGTCTGATTCTTTATTTTATTAATTTGATTTAAAGCTGTTTTCCTTACCACTTGTCATAAATGATGCAAATGTTTTGTAAACAAAAGAAAAGCTTTTTTCTAGCTCTCTTGAGGGGAGGGTTTTAAAATATAGGCACAATTGCCACTAATTCTGAGAGCCATAGTTTTTAAATGTCTACTACTCTAAAAAATATTTTGCAAAAAGCGTAGTAGTTAGCAGACCTGCTGAAGTGTTTTTTGAGAGAAATAATTTTACTTCTCTAAAACTAGCCGCTAATTTCATATTAACCCGTTTTGTCCCGAATTTATATATTGAAATGATACAAAAAGTGGTTTTATGAAAAAAGTGGTATAATATATTATCGAAATTAATTGTTTTTTCTACTGTTACATACCTGCCAACTTTTAAGCCCTTCCATTATCATTTTTCCCAGTGGTATTAAAATGGAATTAAAACTTCAATTTTAAACAAACAAATACGTTGTAATTGAAAAAACTTAAGTTGACAACCATGGTAGTAACGCATATTAATATATGTGCTTAATTTTTGTAAGAATAGTGGTGATCAAAATCATCTGAAAATTAAGTTTATAAAAGAAAAAATAGTATATACTTACTACCACATTAAATATGAAAATAAAATCTTCCGGAAAATCCGGAAGAGTTGGCAGGTATGCTGTTAGAGTATTCAAAAAGTCTTTGATAGATCAAAAAGTCCTTTCTACTTATAATTCTAGATCTAATCAGAAATAGCTAAATCATTGTGGTATCTGAGAATCTTTTAATTCACCCAAATAAATGAAAATGCTGAAAAAAGTTTCCTACCACAATGAATGTCTTTGAAAAAAGGAACTGTGCTATATATATGACGCTGGGCGTTAACCGTTTAAAACAGGCATGTTAGATGTATTTTTTTCTTCCATATATTAGATTTTTATTAATTGTGGTAATCACGAATATATCAATTTTCTTAACAATAAACAAACAACTCTCCCGTCACTTTTAACTTTTAAAAAAACATTAACCCTTTCGCGCCGACTGTCACAAATACGTGACAGCAAAAAACCGTATCAATCAGGGTAAGAAGATAAAACTGGTAATCAAAATAATTCTTTAGCAGTTTATTTGTGGGCGGAGTTATAATTGTTTGATTTATTTAATTCACCATTACTTTGTACAAAATAAAACTATTTAGTTGTACTTTGAATTAACATTGATTATATATATGATTACACTAACAATAATTAAAATAAAAGCAAAGTAAGTCTGTCAAATTAGTAACGACTACATTTAAGTTACCGTTTTTTATTTAATTGCAACTTGATTCTGATTTTGTACGAATGCTTTTCTGAATCACCCGTCCCCAAGGGGTTAATTTAAAACTTCATGATAACATAAACCAGAGATTGCTCCAGACTGTGAATAAATATTTTCTGTTGGTAGTTTCTTAACGTATTGTGGGGATAGTAGTGATCGACAATGTCGGCTTTCCTCCATGGAAAGGTACTTAACGCGAATTAACATGTCTTATATACTAGTGAATTGGAATTGTATTTTTGTAGTGGTAGACACATTACAGTTAAAATTCTGACCATTATCTTAAATACGCATTTTGAGCAATATTTTTTTTTAAATACGCATTTCGAGCTATGTGAATTTTCTGAAACATGCATTTTGAGCAACGTTTATTTATTATTATTTTCTTAAATACGCATTTTAAGCGATGTCTATTTCTTTGAACACGCAGTTTGAGCAATTTTTTTAAACACGCATTTCAAGCGATGTCCATTTTCTTAAACATGCATTTTGAGCAACGTTTATTTATTATTATTTTTTTAAATACGCATTTTAAGCGATGTCTATTTCTTTGAACACGCAGCTTGAGCAATTTTTTTAAACACGCATTTCAAGCGATGTCCATTTTCTGAAACATGCATTTTGAGCAACGTTTATTTATTATTATTTTTTCAAATACGCATTTTAAGCGATGTCTATTTCTTTGAACACGCAGTTTGAGCAATTTTTTTAAACACGCATTTCAAGCAATGTCCATTTTCTTAAACATGCATTTTGACCTCTTCAGATCCAAAGTATCCAAAACTTGTGAAAAATTAAAGAGTGGTGGCGAACTTTTCTCAAGACTGCTGAAAATTTCATTAACTTAACTTCCAATTAATTTTATAAGATCAGTTTTGAATTTTTCAACTCACAGTGAACGAAGTGAAATTATTTTTTAGCACATATGAATACTTTATAGCATGTATATTTTTCAAAACGAAGTTACCACTTTTACAGAATGATAATATCTGATCAGAGGAGGTTAAACACTCTTCAATTTTTTAAAAACACGCATTTAGAACTACTTTTATTTTTTTTAAAAACACGCATTTCGAGCTATGTCCATTCTCTTAAGCCAACGCCTCCTATGCCTGAAATCCTCCATGCCGCGTTTTATAGGTAGTCCGATCAGACCACTATGAAGGTAAATCAGTTTACGAAAGAGCCATTTAATAGAAAATCTAGTAAATGTAAGAAAGTGGTAGCAAATATATGTTTAAAAATTTATTTAATTTATGAATATAATTGGTTTGTTTTGTTTACTTGTCAACCACTACGGATTCAATTCTCAAATATATATGATAAATTTCTCTTCAGTACTATTAAAATAGAAATTGATTTCATGCTCACAACTGGTTCACTTTTTAAATAGTCTGCTCAGACTACTTCTAAAAAACCATGTGGAGGCTTTCTAATGTAGGAGGTGATGCTTAAACCAGCTTTGAAGAAAAAAAATCACTTACTATTTATTGCTATTAGACTACCATTGTCGAAAATTACTCCTTTAACACGTTCACGCCGGGTGTTGCGCCTGAAAGCGGGACGGAAAAGATAAAGCACTGGTAGAAGAACTATTTCAGTATTATAGATAATATTCGGGAGGAGTTAATCTATTCTCAACAATAACAATTCACTGTAGGGAAATTTTCACGAATATCGACCTGCCTCCGCAAACCTCCATCCTTTTCTGTGTCCTTTTTCCATACCTCTTAGATTGAAGGAGTAGTTATCCCTCAAGGTTATGTACTATGTAAACAAATTTATATAGGTATAGGTATATTTTATTTTATAACCGTTGTTGAGCAGCCGACCCAATTTTTGAGCTTACGGCTACTAATGTTCAATTACGTAGCTTTTATAATTTTGAATCCAATCTAAGAGACAGCGCAACTCCTAGATGAAGTATTGGGACTAATTACCTTCGTGGACGACTTTTTAATAGAACTAACCTGATTTTTGCTCTACATGGAGAGGAAAACCTCCCATGGTTAGTGTGACGGAAAGGGGACTCTACCCCATGATCCGTCTATCACTGAGGATATTTTACATCAGCACTATAATTGGTGAGAGCTGGGGGCAGAATTCGTATCGACCAACCATTGATTCGACTCAAATCTGGGTCATTCATGGGAAGAGGAGTGCCCTATCCCATTAGACGCCACGGCAGTGGTGAATATCGTGAATATTTGAAACTTTGGTATCCTAACAATAAAAAGACAGAAAACTAAATAGTTTGGATATCAGTGCTTTCTTTTAAACCTTTAATTGTATCGCTGCTAAGTTCGTTGATATTTCCGTAAAGAGCGTCACTCTTTCAATTTACCACTTTTTAACTTTGAATAAATTTTATTTGAATGAAGCAGGAAAGTTGTTATATATGTATGTGTACTGTCATCACCTCCTACATCTAGAAGCCTCCACACGGTCTCTTCTCTTATAAGTAGTCCGCGCAGACTGTTTAAAAAGTGAACCAGTTGTGCGCATGAATCCAAAACCTTTTATAAAAGTATTTGAGAGAAATTTATCCTATATATTTGAGAATTGAATCTGTAGTGGTTGACAAGTGAATAAAGCAAACCAATAATATTCATTAATAAAATAAGTTTTTAGTCATATATTTGCTACCATTTTCTTATTTTAACTATATTCTGTATTAAATGATTCGTTCTGTAAGTGGATATCCTTCACAGTGGTCTGATCGGACTACCTTTAAAAAACCGTGTGGAGGCTTTCAGTTATAGGAGGCGTTGGTTCTGTAAGCATGATTAGAGACTCAAATTCATCTCACCTCAAAAGAGCCTGAAACTTAAACTGTATAAAACATCTGGGTACCTGAGGCAACGCCTCCTATAACTGAAAGCCTCCATACGGTTTTTTATAAGTAGTCCGATCAGACCACTGTGAAGGATATCCACTTACCGAACGAGTCATTTAATACCGAATATAGTTTAAAAAGGAAATTGGTAGCAAATATATGACTAAAAATTTATTTTATTTATGAATATTATTGGCTTGCCTTATTCACTTGTCAACCACTACAGATTCAATTCTCAAATATATAAGATAAATTTCTCTCAATTACTTTTATAAAAGGTTTTGGGTACATGCGCACAACTGGTTCGCTTTTTAAGCAGTCTGCGCGGACTACTTACGAAAGACCGTGTGGAGGCTTCTTGATGTAGGAGGTGATGCCTAAGGCCACTTGCGGCCCTTTTCCCATTCATCTTTAGCTTGATCTTTGTGGTGCTTCGATGAGGTTGTGGAATGCAAATGAAGTAAAGGAGTATTCATGGTAATCATTGAGGTTCTGACAGTGTAATTATATGCAGTAGGGTGATAAGACTATATTGTAAAAGTATGAACATTAACTAAGCTGATATGATAAAAATGAGGTTATGTATATGCTATTGATGTCAGGAATATGATGCATCACTGCAATAGTATGCTGCTATTGGTCTGATGTTCTTGTCATCAGTTAAATTTTCAAATAGAAATATTTCATTGAAATTTGCTGTAGAGCAAGAGGTGGCTTTTCCGTAGAATTTGATATTTAATTTAGCTATATGTTTGTCTATTGCATCTATTTTAAGGTCATGGTGTATTGTATCATTTCTTATGAACCATCAGTACAAAACCAGTTGACATCGCTGCATTTATTCAGACTTTTTTTGCTGGCGTGTTTATAATGACGTTCACGGCTGAAGGTCTATATAACAAAACAGAAAAGAGCAAAACCTGGTACGAAAGATTTTTCATTTTATACTCCATTTCAAGTTAAGAAAAGACCATTGCGGTATTAGATTTAAATAATCATCAGCGACTGCATATAGTTCCGCTTTATTTCGTTATCAAATTATACAAATATGTTTTCAAAACAATATAAAAGCTTTTAAAATTTACCACGTCAGACAGAAATTTAATTAATGCTATCTTTTACAATATACATCATAGAATTATTTTAAAAAAAAGATTATAGTTTCGTAGTCTAATTAGAATCGTAGACTTGGCGATATATTTTGATAAATAAGAACATTCTTGCTTAAAAAAAGTATCAACTAAATGAAGGTGCATGATCATTGAATTTGATTGGACCACTTGAAATATCGCGTCTTATGCTGACAAATCAAATGCAAGATACAGAATTTTTACTTTAGTCGGCAATGGTATCAATTTTGTCGCATAGAAGCCAAAAATTTCTTAATATTAGATTCCACTACCTAAGTAGAATGTCATATGACTAATTCAGTGTTGTCGGAGTTCCTATCCCGTGAGGGATATCTACTCCTTCGTCTAAGATGATACGAAGGCAAAAGAGTTCACACTGTCATATGCTCCTCCTACGAATCTATATACATGTATATATACAAAATGTTCTGGTAGCTACCAGGGCTAAAGAAAATAGAAGGGCTAGTTCACTCCGCTCTTAGAGCTGAAGCTACGATTTCCCTCCTCATGACGTCACTGTGTCCACAAATCTCGGAGATCGCAAGCAAAGATATTATGATAACTTTGCATCTTTCTCTTTGTAAAAATAAGTTAGACTTTTTCTGGTTATTAGCTTTCAAACTTTACGTAATTAACACGTTATTTCCATTCATAAACATAGTTCAAAAAAACCTTCTTGGCCATTATATTAAAAAAAAAAATACCATTTTAAACTTATAAAAATGTTTTACTAGTTGTCGAAAATGACACTATAAATACTTTATTTTAAAAAGTTCAGTTTTAACTTTAATTATTAAGAAAAATGAAAGCATATA